>NC_056523.1:158067731-158080516 GCF_019175285.1 Sceloporus undulatus | reverse complement strand
ATTATTATTATTATTATTATTATTATTATTATTATTATTATTATTATTATCCCACTTCTCCTCAAGGCTTGAGGCAGGGTACAGCATGTTAAAATACAAAACCCAATTCAAAACCCATAGGCCTGTTGGAAAAGACATGTCTTTAATGCTGTTTTAAATATAGTAATCATTTTCAGCAGTCATATCTCCTCCAGCAAGTCATTCCACAGTCTGGGGTCAGCAGATGAAAAGTTCCTCTGGAAAACCTTTGCCAGTCTAGTCTTGTCCATTTCAGGCAAACCTTTCCCAGAGGACTTGAGTGTACAGGGGGGATTGTACGGGAGAAGGATGACAGATGGTTAACTAATGCGGATGTAAGTTTCACCTCCCCGTCCAGTCAGCCTCTGTGTGTGGAATGAGTATGGCTAGGACCATTTTGCCTTGTTTATTCTGATTAGGCCACAAGCCTCGGAAGTGATGTATGAGGGACTAGAGGAAAACTCACCCTTTCCCTGCTGTTTAACTTTCCTAATTACAAAGAAGCAAAAGCACACTTAAAAAGCTGATCTTCTGTCCATTTTATAAGCACACTAACAGTGCAATCCTTCTGTTTCTTCAGAAGAAGTATACTTTAGACCCTTCAAGCAATTTCTAACTTATGGTAACCCTGTTTTGAGATTTTCTCAGCAAGATTTGTTCAGAGGTGGTTTGCCATTGCCTTCCTCTAAGGCTGGGAAAGTGTTACCTGCCCACGGTCATCCACAATGTTTCTGTGCCTAAACAAGGGTTTGCACTCTGATCTCCCTGAGTCCTAGTTCTACATTCAAACCACTACACCACGCTGGTTTTCACATTAACCAAAATACTCATAGCTACAATTGAAACCCTGCTGCTAACCCTCAGCACATTGGCATATTCATTGGAGTACCACAAATATCCCACAGCTCACTCAAGACAAGGGTGTGTTTTGCTTTTTAAACCTCTAGTGTATGAAAATTGATAATAATAAGTTGTGAGAGCTAACAACATTAGTTTCCTTCCTATTTATTAAGTCTGAGTCCAGTATCACATGGATAATGTTAAAACTGAAGGTTTCTCACTAAGAATAAAACACACTTGGCCTATACTTTCTGTAAATGGTGGGAAAGCATTATGTTAAGTGACAACTAATTCACATTAAGTAGGTCATATGCCTAGAATCCTGGGAGGATGAGAGAGGGAGTGATAGGAAGAACCTGAGAGTTAGTATGGATGTAGGATTTGTTGCATGAACAGCTTCTCACCAATACTTTTTTCTCTCTTTGCTATAGTGACCAAGACCATCTGTGCCCCGCAGTGCAATGGACGCTGTTTTGGTCCCAACCCCAATGAATGTTGTCATGATGAGTGTGCAGGAGGATGCACAGGCCCTCTCAAGACAGAGTGTTATGTACGTAGCCAGACCTCAATGCCCAGTTTTCCTTGGACTGAGTCTTTGTGTCTGAGCTTTGCTTACTGTGAGGATGGGGGAGTCTACATTTGGTTAGGACAACAGTATCTGGACTTTCTTGGTCTGCAGTGACTGAGACCAAGGTCTCATCCTTTCTCATCTGACCTCTTTCCTTCAATTCCAGGCCTGCCGGCACTTCAATGATAGTGGGGCTTGTGAAACACTTTGCCCACCACCTCTGATTTACAACAAACTCACCTTCCAGCTGGAGCCCAATCCTGATACCAAGTACCAGTATGGTGGCATATGTGTTAAAAAACTGCCCACGTAAGTGTGAAATTGTGTTAAGGTGGTAACCATCTCTCCACTGTTCCTTAGGGTGGAATGTCATTTATCTAAGGGACAATCAAACCATTTGGATGGATTTGCCTCTCTTGTGAGGCAGGACTTCATGGAGGGGGACATTTTGTCTCTTAGCTTCTTAACTATGTATGCACGCCCAAATGTATGAAGAAGCCACATAGCAACATGCATGCCATCATAGAGACTCCACAAGATTTGGCTTGTGAATTTAGTTAGGAAAATTAATTTACAACTGAATGGGTGGGGTATATAAGGAGCCTGGCTAGGAACTGAGATCAGATATATCTCAATATGATATGAGAGGTCTTATGGAGGGGCTGAAGCATTTGATGAGGGATAGGTAAGTAGCTTTAAAATCCTTTGTCTGTATCTTTGTATATATGCATGTGTACTCTTGCTGTTAGAAATGGTAAATCATTGCTTATTCTGAACAGTTAGTGGGCACTTCCTAATTCTTCAGAAATTGTTTGCTCCTTCCTTTGCCCAAAATACATTTTTTGTACAGTCTTAGTGTTCCTAGAGCTGAACAGGAAGTCACAATAATAGAAATCATTGCATTTTTTTTTAAGCTTGCACATGTTGCCTTGACCTGGAAGCAAGCTTGGGAGTCCTTGACATATGTATATACTGGCTTGTACCATTCCAGTTCTTACAATGAAATAGATTGCTTTCTTTAGGGGAAATCCAGGAAATTTGAATTCCCAATGCCTGTTCCATAGAGTGACATACACTCGTCCCCCGGGTTACGAAATTAATTCGTTCCGCCGCCATTTTCGTAACCCGGAAGTCTTTCGTTAGCCGAATCCCCATAGGCGCTAATGGGGAAAAGCCGCGGCTCTGCCGCGGCTCCATTTTAAAAAGCGCCAGCGTTTTTTCGCAACCCGGGTAAACCTTCGTAACCCGGAAATAATTAATTAATTTTTTTTTTCGTAACCCGGAAATTTCGTATCGCGGCGCGTTCGTATCCCGGGGTACCAGTGTACTTAAGTCTTCTTTCAAAAGACTGGAGATGGTCCTTTTTCCCAGGCCTGTAACTGTATTCTAAACAACCTGTTGCTCTCCTCTCAAATCTAGAGAAAGAAAGGAAGAGAGAGAGAGTGAAAGCAAGAATTCCCAGCAACTACTTCCTCTGTGTTTTCATTCTTCCCCTGTTATCTCACACCTTCTTTTCCAACTCCTGCAGATAATTTTGTGGTGGATCGGAGCTCGTGTGTCCGGACTTGTCCTAATGACAAAATGGAAGTTGAAAAAAATGGCCAGAAGATATGTCAGCCATGTGGGGGACTCTGCCCAAAAGGTATTAAGGGAAGCTGAACTTCATATGCTGGGGTGTCCTGGAGGCATCTGGCTTTGCAATGAGATATTAGCTGCAACCTCTACTGACTTCTGGAATGGAAGGCTAACTAGGAGTCCCCCCACCCATGGTTTCCTTTCTCTGTAGGCTAGACCTGCACAATTTGGCAGTAGGTAGGGGCCAAAATTAAAATAAGCTAAACTTCTTCAGGCCACAGATAGGTTTTAATTTCATACTAATTAATTAATAATGAATTATTATTAATTATTAATAAATATTATTGATATTACAGTCGGCCCTTCTTATACACGGATTTTTTATACACGGATTCAAGCATACACGGTTTGAAAATGTTCCAAAAAAGTATAAATTTACCTTGATTTTCCATTTTTTATAAGGGACACTATTTTGCTATGTCATTATATTTAATGGGACTTGAGCATACACGGATTTTGTTATACATGGGGGATCTTGGAACCAAACCCCAGCGTATAACAAGGGTCCACTGTAATTCCATCCTCCTCCTTTGCCCGACTCTTTACTCGGGACAAAGCCAAGTAGTGGAGGTGCTTTGCCTATCCTTCTCTTCCTCTGCCCAAACTTCTCCTTGGGAGAAAGCTGAATGATGAAAGAGACTTGAAGGACAAGTGTTTAACCTTCTTCCTCCTCCATTGCCTGGCCTTCTCAGGAGAAAGCTGGGTGGAGGAGAACCCATGCAGGGTGAGCATTTGCCTGTCCTCCTCTTTTACCTGGCCTTCTCCTTGGGAGAAAGCTGAGCATTAGGGGAGGCCTTGCAGGGCAAGTGTTTGCCTGTCTTCCTCCCCTGCTGTCCAGCCCCCTCCTCAGGAGAAAGCCGGGCAGCAGAGGAGCCTTGCAGGGCAAGTGATTGCCTGTCCTCCAACTCCTCCACCTGCCCTTCTCTTTGGGAGAAAGCTGAGCAATGAAGGAGACTTGTAGGGCAACCATTTGTCTTTCCTCCTCTTCCTCTGCTTGGCCCTCTCCTTAGGAGAAGGCCAAACATTACAGGAGCCTTGAAGTTGTGCCACATCTTCACAGGCCACCTGAAATCCTTTGGCAGGCCACATGCGGCCTCTGGGCCATATGTTGTGCAGGTCTGCTGTGGGCCATTCTGAGCTACATGCACTTGTCAAGTATGACAGATGTGCACATACCAAGTTGATTGCACAGCTTTTCTAATAAATCAAAAAAACAAGACACCCCCTCACATGAATGGTCTGGGAATAAGGCTAGCCCTTTCACTAGGCAGCAGGAAGCATTGGGCTTGGGTGGCCTTCACATTTTTGGGGACTAGTACTGTATTGTCAGATTTTCAAAACAGGAATAAGGGAGAGTGAAAATTCATGACATGGAGGGTTAACAGTCATGAAGTAGCTATTAACATGTTTATGTCCAATGAAAGTATTGAATTCAGTTAACTTAAACCATGTGTTTCTGTGTAAACTTAGCATATTGTCCACATTCATAAAGAGGTGTTATTCCTTATAATAAGGGACACCCGGCAACCCTATATGGGACATATGTTTTGCGCATACCTTAACCAGTCTCACAAAATAATGAGAGGATTGTAACTGTTCCAAACTTGAGGGGGTTCCCACTTGCATAGCCATCCTTCCTTCTGTTGTCTGCTCTAGAGAGAAATCATGTGCAGGGTGGGAGGTTAAACTGGTATCATTCACTGCCTTGAACACTCCTCCCCCCTGATATTGCCTTGTCTTCAGCTTGTGAAGGGACCGGAACTGGAAGCAAATACCAGACAGTTGATTCCAGCAATATTCACAACTTCATCAACTGCACCAAGATCCTGGGAAACCTGGACTTCCTTATCACTGGCTTGGAAGGGTAAGGGTGTTAGGATTGTGTAACTAAAGTTTAAATACAGCTTGGAAATGCTGCTTTTTGGGATTACAATTCTTAGCATCCTCCAGTTAGCATAGCCACTGGCTCATGCTAGCTAGCAGATTAAGGGACCGGTGATCCAAAAAGGTAACATTCTCAAGTTCTGTGTGGGACAGAGGACAATATCACACTAAACTGTTACAGTGCTTATATTCCGTTTTTAACTGCTATGGCTGCCTCCTGTGGAATCCTGGGATATGCAGTTTGGTTTCTCAGCCAGAGAGCTCTTAGGTCTCCCCAAACTACAAACCCCTGAATTCTATATAGAGGTTAAATAACAGTGCTATAACAGTGTAGTATGATATTGGTAAGAATGGCTGGGATTTGCCATAGCAATGCTCAAGGAATCCTTCTCACTCAGCAGCCATATCTGGGGAGAGGCATGACTATTGAAAATAGCTATTCAGTGGCGAGGAATGATATCTTACGTCAATACTAGTAGGCCCTGCATGCCTTTTGGCTCCTGATGGTGAAATTATCATTATGTGAAGAGAAAGAGAGCTTGGAGCCTACTTTGAACCTACCTGGGACGTAGAAAGTAATGCCTGAGGGACAATGCTTTATTCTATGTTGTATAAGATAGCATGGCTTCACTTCTAAGCAGTCACTTATGATTGTGCCCTGTTAAATTCTATGCTCTAACTAGAAATGTTGGTTCTTCCAGAGGAACAGCTCAATTTCTTCTGTGGAAGGAATGCAAGGAAGATGTTGTGAGAAAACATGGGAGAGTTACATTTGAAAGCCTCTGGCTGCTTGCAGATGCATCTTTTACTGTACAATCACAACAGTACATTCATAGAGGTTTATTGGAGTCTCAATTATGACTTCTTTCATTTGTAAACTTCTCTCCCCATGTGTTTCCGTTATTTTTTCTGTCTAATTTTCTTGCCAGGGAAAGGTAAGGAGAAAAAAAAAGGAGTAGGAAGATGGAATAGCTACAAAACTCTGAATGAGCCAGGGTGATTGTATCATAAATGGTTCACCTGAAAGCACCCACAATCACCCAATATTTTCTTGTGTCAATAGAATAAAGGAGAAGTAGCCCTACACAGCTCTTCTTACCTTGGCTGTAAAGCACTACTGCTATCAAGCAGCCTAGATACAGAGCTTATTAACATAATCAGAACTTTTGGAGCTTTGTTACTGAGGCTCTTCAATCACAGTTATGAATCCAAAATAAACCACCTTATGAGACCAGATCGAAAGCCTAGTGGTACACACAAGCACAGTCCTGCTATTTGAAATTAAAGTGTTGGCAATAGCCAGGAGTTGCTTTTGATTATTTTCAGCTTTTATGTAGGCTATGCCCCTTTTTTAATCTGGAAAAGACTGCTTTGGTTATGCCAGGCCATGTTTCAATAACTTTTATAGACTTCTGGAATGCTGCCTGTGTTGGGCTCTCCTACAAGAGGACTTGAGAACTGCAGTCAGTGCAGCAAAATGTTGCCCATCTCAGCCTGTTTTGCAGCACAGATTTGGACTGACAGTTAGCTTATAGGCACAGTACAAAAGCACTAATTACCTTTTGAAACACTTCGATGACCCACCCGTCTGAGTTTCTGCCTGCTTGTCTTTTGTCCTGGTCTGATACTCTAAACCAGGGGTAGGCAACCCTTTTGAGCCGGGGGCCGGGTAGCTGTCCCTCAGACAACTGGGGGGGCCGAAGCCAAAAAATAAATAATTAAATATTTTTTAAAAAAATTAATTAAATAAATAATCTGGGACAAATGTAGGACAAAATTTTCAAATGGAGGGCACTTTTTGAATAAAAAATGGAGGACACGTGAAAAAATTTGCTGATTTTTTTAAAAAATGTTAAGATAAATGCATGTTTCTGAGGCTTCTATAGACAATTGCCCCCCAAAGGCCCTGGGGGCAATCGGCGACAGGACCGGGCTGGGGCCGGTCCCAAGGCCTCGCCGGTCCGCATCCGGCCCACGGGCCGCAGGTTGCCTACCCCTGCTCTAAACCAAGGGTAAGCAACTGTCAGCAGACCCTGGAGGAGGGCTATACAACCACCCTCATCATAGCTGTGCTATGGTATGCACTGTTAAGGAAAAAGCAACATGGGATATACAGTAAATGAAATAAAACATGTATGTGAGAGTCAAGGTGACTCAGCAGAAGCCAATTGGGAACCACACAGGTGTAAATGGTAAAACAATTAACAAGTCCTGAGTGCCAAGGACAGAGATGCAAAGTAGATAATTGGACACACCTGACAATAGTTAAGTGGTCAAGGCTGAGATGATGAAATCACTAAATTGTGGGATGAACCAAGAGAACCAATGAGAATGGTGTACACGCCTACTGGGTGGAAACAGACAACAGTGGGTGGTAACTTGCAATGACTATAATAATGACTATGGATCCCAATGTATTTTGTGGGTTGTAGAGTGGAGTATTGTTGTGTTGGATAGTTTGGAGCTGTATATAGTAGAATAAAGTAGATCTTTTATTTAAGACTACTGAGTTGTCTGGTGTCTTGGGTGAAGCTACAAGAACCAGCTGGATCCTGAAGAAGGGTGAAGACTTCTGTGGAAGCAAGAGTGAGAAGGCTTGGAGAATTTGTCAGGGTCTTCAGCCTATTCTCTGTAACTCTGTTAAGCTATAACCACTGGCCAAAACTGGTCAGTGCGGTGCACAACCAGGTGGTGAGTTCAAGCCAGAGGTGAAGAGCTACAACTCCCATCATCCCTGACATGCACAACATTAAAAAAAAGTTTAAAAAGTGATTGAAAGGTGTTGGAGGACCTTAAGGGCCTCCAAAATTACCTTAGATGTCTAAATGTAGCCTGTGAGCCACATTTTTCCTGGTCTTGTTCTAAACAGCAGAATCCACTGTCCTTCTCTGGGCTGCTTAGTTTGAATTATGGGTGTCTATAACCTTTTGCTGCTGCTATTGGAACCCATATGTTTTGTTGCTTTAATTTTACTTCAATATATTTTTTAGTTTTCTGTTATTGTTGTAGACCACCTCAACACCAGGAAATAATACATAGTAATGAATAGATAAAATCAATTACAGTGGTACCCCGGGATACGAATTACCCAGCTTACGAATTTTTCGGGATACGAAAAAATCCCATAGGGATTTATTGTTTCGGCTTACGAAGGTTTTTTCGGGTTACGAAAAAACCTCGGCGCTATTTTCAATGGAGCCGCGGCAGAGCCGCGGCTTTTTTTCCATTAGCGCCTATGGCAATTCAGGTTACGAAGGTTTTTCGGGTTACGAAATTAGCCGCGGAACGAATTAATTTCGTAACCCGAGGGAGCACTGTACTTTAGTTTGTGATGGTTTTTACATTTCTGAAGTTGTTGCCTTAGGTTCTCAGCATGGAGTCATGGTAGATATTACGTCTCTTTTCCTGGAGAAATGATATGTATATTCCATCACTTCCTCCTTTGCCATCTACCTGAAGGCATTTTAAAAAAAATCTATTATAGTGAATTACTGAAGCCACGGATAACCTTGGTTATCCATGGCTTTTCATTCTGGCTAATCACTACAGGGCTTCCTTGGATGTACTCTGCAGGTTCAAGGGATTATTATCCTATGAAAATTGATTGTGAAAGGATGCTGTTACAGAAGAATGCTGTTAGACTGCCTTTCGTGATGTCCCAGCTTGAGACCAATTGCTGGTTCTCACCGTTTTTGCTCTGCTGTCTTTCCACAGAGACCCGTGGCACAATATAAGTGCCTTGGACCCAGAAAAACTCAACATTTTCCGGACAGTGCAAGAGATCACAGGTGAGTAATAAATAATGGGACGGTCTGCTTTCTTATTTAAATGTAAATTGTAAGGAAGGACTGTGTCCCACTGGTGTTTGGTGCAGTGTTCCTTGTCCTTTTGGTATGATGTAACAGCAATGGGAGACTGAAAGTTAGAAAGAACCAAGTTTAGAGGGCACTATTTAGGAAAAGGATTGTGGAACTCAGTGGAAATGTGAGACATTGACTGTTCCGATGTGGAAAAAGTAGCTGGCCTCATTTCTTTCCTGGTACTGGGTGAATTTGAGTTCTGATGAGTCCAGGCTGTAGGATCATTGAGGCTCTTGAATCATTGAAGATCACAGCATACCTGTGTGCCACAAGAAGAACATAGGGAATCTGATAGAAAGGGAATTGGCAGTGCATTTTCACATTTCTATTTGGAGAAGGAAGGGTCAGCATGAAAGAACTACCTCCAGTGTCCCTCCCAAACATTTACATTCATGTGTGGGATTTTGGACCTAGAAAATAAGGCAGAGAGTTGAGTACTAGAGAGGTGACACTGAGTAATGCTGAAACAAGGCTGAGGACAAGGGACTTTAGAAATCACTAGTGTCCTGTTCTTTCTCCTAGGCTACTTGAACATTCAGTCGTGGCCCAAACATATGCAAGATTTCAGTGTCTTCTCCAACCTAGTCACCATTGGTGGACGTAGCCTTTATAAGTAAGTGTTTCTCCTTTGTTTTATATGTAAGTGTTGCTCCTGAGCTATAAAAGGCCTTAGGACTTCTTTGTCTCCTTGGTAATGCCTAAGGTCAGACCTGTCCAGAAGATCTGCTGGGGAGCATTGGGCAAGGAATTGTAGAAAATGCACTACAGCCATAGTGGCTGAGCCTGGAATCTAGTCATCTCCTCACTATTACCAACCACAAATACAGACATGCATGCATACACACACATATGTGCAAACACTCCCCTCTGAATTCTTCAGGGATTAGACTGGAGCTCATCATTTGAGCCATGTTAGTTGTAAAGGCAGCGAGGCCTGTGGTCTTCAATGTTTGCCAACTGAATTAACATCTATCTGTCTCTTCCCAACCACTGACTCTTCCTATTCTTCTTCCTGAGACTGACTTTGGTTTGTGTTTTTTCTAGCCGTGGTTTCTCCCTGTTGATCATGAAGAACATGAATGTGACCTCTTTACGCTTCAGCTCACTTCAGGAGATCAGTGCTGGCAAGGTCTACATCACAGAGAACCGGCAACTTTGCTATTACAACACTATCAACTGGGAACTTCTCTCACGCCAGAAATCTGATCTTGACATCAGGAGTAACAAACCTGCTAGGAAGTGCAGTGAGTGTGGGGACAACAAAATGTTTCTGAGAATTGGGAGACATGAGTGGCTGCTATACTAGGCTAAATTCACACAATCAAAAGGAAATAGCATTGGATGCTTCTGTAGAGGTTATAGTATGGCTATTTTCTGTACTGTATGCAGATAACTTTTCACCACTCCGTCTCATTCATAAACACACAAACACACACACACACGAGTATCAAGTACAAGTGGATTTCCAACTTTTTTCATCATAGCAAGAATCCTGTTAAGGGTATCTCAGAGTTCTCTTTTGCTCCTCATCAAATTGGAACCAGTCACTCTTTCTGTGGATAGAAATACCACAGGATGGTCAAAATCAGCCCTGATTTCAGATCATGTTCACAGATATCATTCAAAAATTAGATGTGTGTGTGTGTCTTTTTGCCTTAAAGTTGCCTGTTGGTGACCCCATGGCGCCTTATGGTGACCCCATGAATTTCATAGGGGTTTCTTAGCCAAGGAATATTAGATGTAGCTTTAACAGTTCCTCTGAAATGTAGCCCACAGCACCTGGTATTCATTGGTGGTCTCCCATCCACAGACTAACTAAGGCTGACCCTACTTAGCTCCCAAGGTCAGAAAGGATCCAGTGCCTGTATAGTATTTAGGCACATGCCCTTTGTACCTCTTTGCACTTTCTCTTATAGACACAAGTACATGTCTAGACATTTATAGAAGTACAAGTAGAAATTTTAGTCAAAAAATTGACCCCTCAAAAATGAGCCAACCTGTCCATGGGTCAATGTACGCACTGTACTCCAACTCCTATTTTACTAAGAAAAGAACCATCCCCTGGTGAAAGGCATGAATGTAATCTCTCCTGGAAGTACTGGCCCCTCTGTACTCTCTCATTCATCCAGCCATAAACAGTTATGCCTGCTGGAATTTTGCAAGTTCTTTGGCATTATTTTCATTCGCTTCATGCTTTGTTACATGCCCCTAGGTTTTACCTTCCCTCATCCACTAACCATGCCAAAACCCATAATTTTGACCCCCAAACCTGCCCTCAACTTATATATGAGGTCGGCTTAAGGTTGAGTATATATGGTATGTCACCACAACATCCCCAATCCTTCGCAAACACACACATGCACAAAGTGGTGAGGAACTGTTTCTATAATGTGATTCCATGCCTGCTGGAAAAGGGATGACTTTTCAAGTCATGCTATTCTAGCTTTTGGTACCCTCTTCTCTATCCATTGGCCTGGCAAGATTCTCCAAATCTCACAGGCATGCAGATAATATTAAATGGTACTGTCAATTGTTACCAGTTTCCTTTTGCTGTCATCTGCCTTGGCCTATTGGCTGCCCACTATGTCATCAGATGAACTAAGGAGGTGGAAGACAGGTGGACCATAATGATAATAATCTGGAAGACCTGCTGTGACATCAAAGCAGATGTTTCACTTATTGCTTGTTGACACATGGGCTATTCAGTAGTGTTACTGGGGGGGCTGGGGAGGTGGACCATATCAGCTGACACCCCAGAAGGGGGTGACACCCAGTCAGCCCCCCTGCATCATTCCCCATGCTCTGGGCACGTGTGCCTTGTCCCTGCGCACACCACTTTCCCCCCATGCATCACTCTTTGCCCCTGCACACCATTCCTTCAACCAGTTCACCACATGTTTCTTTCCTTTCCCTCCACGTGCACTCCTCCTCCCCCACATGCCACTTCTTCCCCCCTACATACGAGCCTCTCCCTTCCCCATGTACATGCCACTCCTCCCTCCCCTGCAGGAGAGAGAAGGAGTGGAGCACTGTCCCCAGAAGCACCACCCCGGAAATCCCCACCCCCAGAAGTTCCCCCCATACCAGGTGACACCTGATGCGGTAACACCACTGGGGCTATTAGCACCCTTGTTATTTGTACGTGTGTGCAATACATTTGCATGGATAGTCATCTAAGAAATTGGATCACTGCTATTCCCAAAGGATTTTTTATTTAAAATATTGAATACCTTTACCTTTTTAATAAATTATCAACAGATAAGTCAGGGAAATAAGAACAGAGATTGAAGCACTTCCCCTCCAAGAAGCCCCAGTAACTTTTCCAGCAGAGAGGGTCCTGTCCTCCTGTAATCTGGGTTTAGCTCCTCCTATTTGCTCCTTTAGGCAGGGACTATAAACAAAAGACCGGCCCCTATATAGGGAGGAGCTAGCCCCTCTGAGCCTCAGTCTTGTTCCTGCCTATGCTCCTAGCAGGATGTGTCTCTTCGAGCCAGCAAGGTTTTTCCTTCTCCGAAAGCGGTTTGAGAGTTTTCTTGGCCTTCCCTTCTTCTCTCTCCTGCCTTTCCCCCCTTCTTTGGTGGTGGCTATGGCAGAGGACCCCAAGAGCACTGGCTAAGGGTCATCTTTAGCTCAGACTTCCCTAGCTCAGGGTCTGCCAGCTCAACAGAAGGAGCTGGCTTCAGAGAGAGACCCATTGGGATGGGTTTGCTGTTGCTCTGCAGCTTCTTCACTACTGCCACTCCAGTCCTTTTATTCTCTTCGTTTCTCTTGCTGCCTTGGGAGCATGAAGAAGGACTTAACATGGCAAGGGCTCCCAGGATTGGAGAAAGGTCTTGGCTTTGCCAATGACTCTCCTTCTCCTTCAAGCTGCCCCCCTCTCATGGTGGGAGCACAGGAGATTTCTGCAAACAGCATTGCAGCAAATGGGAGCCGTGGGAACAGATGGTGAGGGGTTTCCCCTCCATGTCTCTGTTTCTCCA
>NC_056523.1:157986943-158067721 GCF_019175285.1 Sceloporus undulatus | reverse complement strand
CATCACCTCTGCCCAGCCTGTTTAAGGCCAGGGATCAGTGAGGAAACTGGCCAGAAGTCATGGATACTTCCCTCCTCAGCATCTCTGCCCAGCCAGAGTTCAGAGGACAGGCCAGCCAAAGCCATGGCAAAGGATTTCTCTGCATCACCTCTGCCCAGCCTGTTTAAGGCCAGGGATCAGTGAGGAAACTGGCTGGAAGTTATGGAAACTTCCCTTCTCAACATCGCTGCTCAGTCCATTTGGGGCCAGAGTACAGGGGACAGGCCAGCCAAAAGCCATGGCAAGGGTTTTCTCTGCATCACCTCTGCACAGCCTGAAACAGGGCCAATGTCAGGGAGTCAAGCCAGCCAGAAGACACAGGATAAAGGTGAGTACCAGGGGCCCTCTCTCTCTAGCCACCATATAACCGTTGCCAGATCTAATGCCCTCGCTCGGGGCAGGCATGGCCATGAAGCCTCTGCCATGGCCATTGCAGGCACTATGCCTAGCATAAGGTTTGGGACTCTGCCAGGAGGGCAGATGGGGACATAAACCCTTGGTCTCCCTCTTCCTTCCCTTCTCTGGCCCCAATAGCACCCAGGACCCGAACAGGTGTGGGGGATCCTTTTGCAGATTGCGAAGCACATGGTGGTGTTGCCAGGGCTCCTGCACTTTCATTTTGAATTCTTATAATGTGATGGTGTGTAAGGAGGCAGAGGACTCCTCTTCTATGTTGTACAGCCGCAGGGCTGTAAAGGAAGCTAGACTTGGCCCACCAGGAGCTGAAGCTTCCAACTCTAAAATGGTCTTTTTTGGCTGCCACAGACCATCCCACAATAAAGCACAATATGTCTTCATGTCCTCCACAGAGAGAGCATGGCCTCTGCCACTCACTTCTATACAGAGGCTGGAGGGGCATCTATCGGGTATTCTATGATTGAGAGTTCCTGCATGGCAGAATGGGGTTGGACTGGATGTCCCTTGGGGTCTCTTCCAACCCAAAGATACTATGAGAGAACACATGGATATTAATCCTCCTGTGTTCCCTCCCAAAAATTACAACAAAAAGGGTTAAACCACTTGTGGATATCATGGGTGGAGAGTTCCCTTCACCCCCAATTGTGTTTGGCTGCCCCAAACTATGCCACTCTTGAGAGAGCAGCTTGAGTGTTTGGCCTCTCCTTTCCATCAGAGATTATCCTTCTCAGGATACAGACATACCTCAGGTAAGTGGGGGGTCATGTCCCACAGCAGCCCCTCTGCCCTTCCCAGCTACCTATGCAAGTGGGAAGGGAGTTGAGGACCAAGCTGGCTTCTATCATGCAGCCAGGTTACTGTAAAGCCTGCCTGAGATTGAAAGGGCTAAGCTTCTAAACCCCAGCTTGAAGTTGGGGCTGTCTCAATCATAAATAAAACAAAGTGCCCTGTGAGTATCAGGGCTACACTACAGGCCATATGCAGCTATCTACCCATGATTAGCAATGGTCTTCAGTCACTGCTAACTTAAGAGCAGTTTCCTCAGTGCTTTTAATAAGCCACTGCCCAGGCAGCCTCCCTTGATGGGGCAAATAAAGGAGGGGAGAGCCCCCACATCAACAGGGCTGTGGGCTCAGATTTACAAGAGATACTGGTTAACTTTTTCTGGTGTTCATTTTATTACTGTTAGCCCATGAAGTTTCAGTTGTGCTGTTTCTGCTCACCCCCCCTCTCCTTTTTCCAGGCCAGAGAAGATGCCTGGAAACTAATTCAACAAGGGAAGGGGCTAGCCATAAGCCAACATGATGATTTTTCTTCCTTCCTCATGGCCCTCCATCTCTGTCTCCATTGGGGCCAGAGCCCCTTTTGCTTTTGCTGGAACAGCCTAAGACATAAGATGAGCACATGGTTCTACCTCCTTTGTGCAAACTGTTATCAGCCATAGCACTTCTCATTAAGAGCATAAGCTTTAACAATTCAGATTCATTTAAATGCTAATAGACAGGGTGACTCAAGCAAGGAGAAGGCCTCTGGTCACTCAGCAGACCTCTAATGCTTACATGCATTGAGGATCTTTGGTAAAACATCTCATATGAGGTGATAGATATATTGGATTAAGGTGACCAACCAAGCTCCACTTTATTGTCATAAGGGTTATGTTCCTGTTATAAAACACAGGGAACCTCAGTCAGCTAGCCTCAGGAGAGGTGGCTTCCCTTGCCTTCCCTTCTTTCTTGGAGAGATGTCTGTTAAAGGGAAGAAACTAAAAAAATACAGTTTCTTCCATGAGATGTTTCTCACTAATACAGGGGGTTAAGAAAAACTCAAAAACAAACAGACCAACAGACTCCTCTCCATGGGGGGAGAAACCCCCCCCCTTCCTCCATGAGTGTTTTAAAACAATATGTAGTCAGTTTTTTCGGCTAAGAGGTTGCTTCAAATCCCATTCAGACATCCTACAGAGCCCTGAGGAGTCTGCCACAAAGACCACAATTGCCTCTTACCTTGTCTAGATAGTTACATTTTAAATAAGAATGCCTGCTGATGGGCTTGCCATTCAACTGCTCCCTGCCCTGGATAGGCCTATTGTAACAAGGTCTATCTTGCATATGATGAATTGGGCTCAAGGCCATGAAGGTTCATGCTGCCAATCTCTTTCTTTTAGTGGTCTCAGGAAGCTACAAAATTCCTTTGCATATTGTTGGGCATGCTTTGATTGTGATTTCCTGCATGGCAGGGGGTTGGACTTGATGGTCCTTGTGGTCTCATCCAACTCCATGATTCTATGGTTTTATGGTTATAAGGTTAGCTGCTGTGTGGGTGAGTGTCTTATCCCTGTCTGGGTTTCATGCCAAGGTCTGGCCCAAACAACACCATTGTCCACTGCCTTCTGAGACTGGGAAAATGGACTTCCCAG
Organism: Sceloporus undulatus; assembly: GCF_019175285.1. Classification (NCBI taxonomy): domain Eukaryota; kingdom Metazoa; phylum Chordata; class Lepidosauria; order Squamata; family Phrynosomatidae; genus Sceloporus; species Sceloporus undulatus. The sequence goes on along the minus strand of NC_056523.1, from coordinate 158,064,849 downwards.
TGCCTATGCCTTGTTTTTCTGCTAGCACAGCTTGTAATATATATATATATATATATATATATATTCCAAAAAACAAACGAACTGTGATTTTACTATTTTATACAGGAGACTCCGTTTTACTATGCCATTATATTTTCTGTGACTTCAACTTCCATGGATCTGGTATCCATGCAAAGCCCTGAATCCAACTCCAGTACATATCGAGGGCCCACTATACTATTTAAAATTTAGGTTTGTGTTCCTTTGACAGATCCTTTTTGTGGAGAAGATTCTCTCCTCGAAATTAGATACCAGAGGGCTATCCTTGCCAAGCCCCCTGTTCCCATTTCGTGATTCCTTAATCAGCAGTTCATTTAGCCGCGAGACCCCTCAGCCTTCATACAGGTTGATGATAGCCTGCTACATGGAGTTGGGGTGATTTTTGAAGCCTCTAGACTAGTTCATCCTCAGATGAAATCAGACTTAATTCTGACCACATGCCCTGTTAACACAGAGTGCCTCCACGCTTCTACATGGACTCACCAATGTCTGCGAGATAAAGGTTAATCCAGTGTCTTCTTTGCCTAACCATGGGATTAGTCTTATTTTACACAGGTTCACAGATGTTCCAGTAAAGAACTGCACATTGTTTTAAATTTTAATTGGAGGTCAGACATTAACATTCCTCTTTCAGAGTGCTAAGTCTTAATTGCTACAAGTGAAATCACCTTAATATCACCTTCATTGCTATAACCAGTTGACAAGGTGATCAGAGATAGGCTGGAAGCTGCCCTAGGTCCAGATTAGATCAGGTTCTATTCTGATTGATCTCATAATCCACCGCTTAGACAAGTTCTCATCAACTGCTTCAGGTTTTCAGTGGCTGACCTGCTATAGTCCATCCAAGATGACATTAAGAAGGGACTTGACTCAACATGGTTATAAGGCAGGTGTCTGCCATCACGTAAGTTCTGCTCCATATGAGAGCAGCTAGAATGGAGGCCATCCTCACATTAAGAGGATGTTGAGGGGAGTTTCCAACAGGGCCAGCCCACCAGACATCGTTTTCCAGCTTGGGGTGTGAACATGGTCTTAAAGGCGCTGATGGTTGGGCCGATCAAGTCCCTTTGGGAGGCCTTCCTCAAACACCTCTCCCTCAAGGTCATCTTCCTCACGGCCATTACCTCCGCCAGGCGGGTGTCAGAGCTGGGGCCCTGTCGGTACGTATGACTTGTATATTTTAGGCTGGTCTCAGTGTGCCTTCGTCCAGATCCTACCTTCATGCCTAGGGTCAACTCAGCCTTTCAGGTGTCACAGGACATTCTCCTGCCTTCATTCTGCCCCAGTCCTAAGAAGGACTTGGAAAGGACCTGGCACACGTTGGCTGTGCGCAGAGCCCTCAAAATCTACATCAAGAGGACTTCAACCTTAAGGTCATCTGAGATGTTCTTTTCCTTTTGCCTGGGCTCTTTGGGGTACAGGATACCAGTCTCGACTCTGAGTAGGTGATTCAGGTCTTGTATTCAAGAGAGCTACCGAACTCTTGATCTCTCTCCACCCGAGGGGTTGATGGCGCACTCAACCAGGAGTGCATCTACTTCTGCGGCCTTGACCACTAGCGCCTCCCTGTCAGATATTTGCAGGGCGGCCACATGGAAGTCACCTTCGACCTTCATAAGACATTACAAACTGGACGTGTCTCAGTCCGCAGAGGCGTCATTTGAAAGGAGGTTCCTCCAACAGATTGTATCGCGGGCCACAGTATTCTAGCAGCACCTCCCTCCCAGTTCGAGAGGGCTTGTGTAAATCCCAGATTACAGGAGGACAGGACCCTCTCTGCTGGGAAAAGGAACGTTGGATACTTACCGTGACACGTTCATTTCCTGCAGAGAAGGGTCCTGGCATCCTGCCCACCCGGGTGCTGCCTGCGGCCTCCGACCCTACTTGCCTGTTGGTGGACCTGCCTTGTTCTTCTTCTTGTTGCTGGATTGGTTTTTCTGAGTTCTTGTTTGTTCTTGGACTAGTTTTTTCTAAGGTGTTCTAGTTAACCCTTAGCTGATGTTACTAAAGTTCAGTTCCTTGATTACCTTACTAGTCGCTTGGCTTGTTATTGACTGAGGCTCAGGGGGGCTAGCTCCTCCCTATATAGGGGCCGGTCTTTTGTTTATAGTCCCTGCCTACAGGAGCAAGTAGGAGGAGCTAAACCCAGATTACAGGATGCCAGGACCCTTCTCTGCAGGAAATGAACGTGTCACGGTAAGTACCCAACGTTCCTTTCTAAAAGGGATTTTTTTTTTACTACATTTCTCAGAATCCTTCAGCCAGCTTGACCTGGGGTAGTCCAAGAAAGTAATTTTCCCAAGCTCTGCAGGGAGAATATGGCTCCCAATTGAAAATGGTGGTCTTGGTCCATATTGTAACATAGGCACTCTGTTTCTCTAACTAGTCCAAGAGGGGAAAGTGTGTGATCCTTTATGCTCCACCAGTGGCTGCTGGGGGCCTGGGCCAGACAACTGTGTCACCTGCCACAACTACAGCCGTGAAGGAATCTGTGTTGGCTCCTGTAACTTCTATGAGGGGTAAGAATAATCCCCCCACGGGGCAGTCTTCCTCTGCTCCCCATTCCATCCTGGCCCCAGTTTTGTAGCATCTCTTCTCACACTATTTTCTACCTGTAGGGATGTTCGAGAGTTTTCAGATGGTGGTGCTTGCTTCTCCTGCCATCCACAGTGCCAGAAGATAGAAGGAGGCCTCACCTGCAATGGTTTGGTACAGTATTGTTACATATTTCTGGTTTATGTGAGAGGATGTTTATGTATAAATATCAAATTTGTGTTTGTTTAAATTGTGCATCTACACTCCACCTTTTCAGATACACGATGCAGTTCTTAGTACTGAAGACAATTTAAAAGTGCTGCCATGTGTAGAATCATGGAGCTGGAAAAGACCTCAAGGCCCATCCAGTCCAACCCCCTGCCATGCAGAAATACACAATCAAAACACCCTCGACAGATGGCCATCCAACTTCTGTTTAAAGCTAAACAATTTTCCTGAACTAATGCAGCCTTTTCTGAAGGCCAAGAAATAAGAGGTTCCATTAACCTTCTCTCAAAGGTTCTTGTTTCTTAGTAGTAAGGTAGTAGTAGGTAGGGATGTAGTAGTTAAAACCTTGCTCCCTGTTGGACCTTCATATCCTGGGGCCAAATCCAGTCCTCTTAGAGCCCCAGTCCAACCCTTTGAGAGTCCTCAGATGGCTGCTCCTTCTGCCACAAAACCATCTTTACATGGTTTTCTAGCTTCTAATGGGGTTTCCCCCCATTCTAAAAAGCTGAAATATCCATCCTAAGGCATCCTTTGTTAATGACAGTAAGAGCTTTAAGATTACCCAAAAAAAAAAAAAAAAGGCTGATGTTTTTGGTCCCATCCTTTTGCCTTTCCTGTCACTGGAATCAGCCCCCTCAGGGCCGCCGCCCCCCCCCCCCCCCATTAGAAAAATGAATGGTGTGTGCTGCTGTGCTGCCGTGCCCAAGCCCCATTATAATGGTGGCACTTAGTCTGGACCCCCCTCCCCCTTCCTAAAATCCTGGCTACGTCCCTGGCCCCCTGGGAACTTGTCTCAAATTGAATTTGGCTCTCTGGCTGAATGAGATTCCTCACCCTTTATGGTAGGTGATATCCTCACCCTGGCAGTGATAGAACTTGGAACCTGACTTTTTTTCAGGTGCATAGCATGGGTGGGGCTGTACCCCAGGTCTATAAGACAGTGGGGGCTACAGGGCACTGCCTGCCACCGCCCAGTCCTTGCCCTCCCATGCCTCTGCCAGAGCTGTCAGTCCCATGTACTCCTGGCACCTTCACCAAGGTGAACAGATTTTTTAAATGATGAAACAAAATGAACCTAATACTAGCTAAAAAGAGAGAGGATTTGCAACCTCATCTGAAGGCGGGGGGTGGGGGTGGAATCTTGGTGTTTACAAGTCCCTGCTGTAAAGTCTCTCTTTACCTGTTGCAAGGGGGGAGCAGCAATCAGTGACAGTTGACCAGGTCTGAAACAGAAAGAATAAATGGAAGCCAACCCAGGAGTGGCAACAGTCCAGGAGAATTCTAAGGCCCATCTTTCAATTGCAAATGCTTGGATGGCAATACATTTTGGGTCAGTTCTAGTCAACCCTCCCCATTAGTTACGAAAGTGCCAAAGCTCCACCATACAAGGCAGGTTTTTTTATTGTGGTGATGTAGGGTTTTGTTGGTGAAACTTGGGGTTGGGAAATATATTGCTGCTCCAATTTTTCTGGGACCACAGTTTCCATAATGTCTCACCATGGATTACATGGCCTAGGGTTGATAGGAGTGGTATACCAAAAACATCTGAAGGGTCACTGTTGTCCTCCCCTGGTTTACGGTGTAATTGCATAAGAAGGGAAGTCACTTGGAACTGCTAAACTCACATTCACAGGGGCCTACACAGTTTTACATAGCTTGAAGCACAGTGTGGAGCTCCTCTAGAGACTTTTATTTTCAGCAGCTGACACAGCCATCACCAACAACCAATAGTCAGATAGGATTGTAATGCAATTGTCCTCTGCTCAGGGAATTGCCTTGCTTGCTTGAACCATTGCAGTCTGAGTGCCTCATTCAAGTACTGTCTGGGGCCTTTTCCTTCCTCAATTACCTGTGCCATGGAGTGTCATGCTGTCCCCAATGAAAGTCATTTCCCCCCCCCCCCCCCCCCAGGGTGCCGATGCCTGCACAATTTGTGCCAACTACAAGGATGGACCACACTGTGTGGAAAGCTGTCCCAAGGATATCCAAGGGGAGAAAGGGCTCATCTTCAAGTACCCTGATGCCAACAAGGAGTGCTGGCCATGCCATGAGAACTGCACACATGGGTAAGTGTGGCATGGGAGTGTTATGCAATAATAGCCATGCTGTTTTTAGAATGCTCTCTCCAGTCCATTGTCCTGAGCTGTTTTGCAAGTGACTAATGTAACAAGGAATAATTAGGTGCCTTTCATATCTCCAAAGAATTATCAGAGAAGAAGGGAGAAAGTATGTGAAAAAGAACCAATGGTATATGGACAAGAACACCAGAAAAATCATTCCTGTTCCCGCCCAAACTGAAGGCTTCTAAATCACTGCTTGGTGACTTAAATGATGGTGTAATAGTAGGCTCTCTAAGTGGAATTGGACCCCTAGCTTTGAAATGTTACCTTTTTGAACTACAACTCTCAGATTTCTCCAGCCACTATAGGCAAAGGATGCTGAGGAACCAACATGAGGACATACCTTGGGGAAGGTTTTTTTTTTGGGGGGGGGACTGTAGTTTCCACACTTTGCCTAGGAGATTCTGGGAACTGAGGTCTAAAATGGCAAATATTTCAAGCTTTATATGGAAAATCATCACGGAGAACTCTTTCACCAAGGTTCTTGGATGCAGCTAGCATTAATGCGATTCAAGCCATAAATACAGTGCGCCCTTGCCCTTTGCGGAAGGTCTGGAACGGATCCCCCGCATAAGGCAAGGCCTCATTATATTTATCGCTTGAATCGCAGTAATGCTGGCTGCATCCAAGAACCCAAGGACCCCTTCACCTAAGGCAAATAGCGCATGCATGTTGTGCAGTGCGGTGCACACATCATTGTAAGGGGCGCCCGCATCTGATGCAGGCGCACTGTATTCTGTTTCTCTTATTTCAAGTGGCCCTTAAGAGAATCAATGAAGTCCAGCTTTGGTGAAGAAATAGGATTAACCTTAAAGGCTAACACATTTTATTTGATAAAAGGTTTTGCGGGCTACAGCCAACCAATGCCAGATAAAGCACGTTTGTCCTTAAGGTGAAAGAATGAGAGAAGACAATGTCCGCATGGTATGCGATAGTCAAAAACCTATTTTTAAAAGCTCAGTGTGTCTCAGTTTTATTACCAATTGGCCTTCTTTAGGGCCTATTCAATCCTCAGAAATTTCTGGAGTTGAAGTCTGTACTCTCTGGACATTTGATTATTAAAAGAAAGTCCATAAGGTGCCACAGGACTTGACTGTTCCTGCTGCAATAGATGCCTCTCCCCTTGACCTCAGATACGTTTTATGTCCTAAGCAGCTTCATTTCCAGTGTCTTTTGGAACCTAGATAGCATAATCTTAAATATTTGAAATCATGCCTCTCACCCTCTGTCATAATGGCTGCTAATACGGGCAGAGGACACATGCCTTCATTTTCTATGTGCTGCTGAGGGAGGCAGACATATAACCTGGGATGTGTGGCTCTTACTTTTCTTCACTCTGGTTTGCTACAGGTGCTGGTTTGTAAAACACATCTTGGATTCTCTGTCTCCCAGTCTAGATTAATCATTTGGTTCTGTTTTTTGTAGGTGTTACGGCCCACAGATTGAAGACTGTTTCATGGAGGAATTGCCTGTTGTCAGGTATCTGTCAGGATCCTGCTAATTGGATGGACTGGAGGAAGGAGAGCTCAGGCAAAAGCAAGCTGCTACACCCTCTCCTAGACTGTACATTTCCTTGTTAATAACTTTTCATCTTGACCCCACTGTGATGTTGCTTGGCCACACATATACCCATTTCCATTTGTGAAGTGTTGTAGGGTAAATATAAATACCCTAAAGGCACCAGATCCCATCTAATCTTGAAAGCTAAGCAGGGTCACCCCCGGTTGGTACTTGGATGAAGTGTCAACAAATGCCAGTTATAGTAGGCTATATTTCAGAGGACAGAACTGGCAAAACCTCCTTTGAGTATTCCTTGCCTAAAAAACCCTATGAAACCCATACATCAACAGGTGACTTGAGGGTACACACACATATGTAAGAACATGACCTCTTCTCTCTACTGTGCTCCTCCCTGCATCCCACATCTTATTGCTTACTTCACTTTATTGCTTTATTGCATCTTAAAGTTCAGGCTGATCTGAAAATAGTTCTCCATAGATTTGGAGAGAAAGCCCTCAAATTAACAATTTGCTTCACTCAATACAGGCTTGAAAGGGCCATTCCTCTTATCCCATTCCCACTTCTCATTTTTCTTTCATTGATGATTGCACCCAAGACTCTACTCTCCCACCAGTGCCAGTTTGCCTTGAGACCTTTGTGGGCGGCATGAAGGGAGGGCAGGGCCACTGCAGGCCCATGCCTGTTGCCGGAGGGAGTGGATCACGGCACTTTGATCTCCTTCCCTTCCTGCTCGTTTTCTCCTTTAGAAAGTGGGAGAAGGTTCTTCCCACTGCCATGTGAAAGTTCATTTCTCACTCCCTCTTCTAATTCTTTTGGTGGAACTAGGACTAAGAATATCCTGGATGAGCAAAGGTTCAGGACAGGTTGCAATCTGAGTAGGAGTACTTGCATTTGTAGGTTGTACTTCTGTTTGCTTATCAGTGCATTTTGATAATGCCAGGGTTTTTGTGTGTGTGCTGAGAACTAATTGTGGTTATCAATATCATGCACCAAGAAAAAAAAGACATTCTGCCACCTATATGAATTAGGAAAGTAATGGTTAGTGATGTTGTTGTTGTGTGCCTTCAAGTTGTTTCTGGAGATTATCAGATGGAGGGGACAAACGATGGGAGCAAAGCGGATTGCGCTAATCCTTATCGTGTGATGACATGAAAGAGTATCACACACGTTACACTTATCCAGTCATTATCCCATCAATGAAGTGGAATTGTCCTGTCACTTTTGAATAATGGAAACTTCTGTTAATGAAAAATGACAGGACAATTCCACTTCACTGACAGGATAGTTATGGGATAAGTGCAACGTTGTTTGATAATCTCCACTGACATACGGCAACTGTAAGGTGAACCTATCATAGGGTTTTCTTGGCAAGGTTGGTTCAGAGGAATGTTGCCATTGCCTTTCCCTGAGGCAATGGTCCAAGGGTTGCCATAATTGTCCACTATTACCAGGGACAAAATGTGGAACAAATTCAAGACCAAACTGTAGGACAACTGCAGGACAAAACTTAGCCCAAAATGTTGGACATTTAAGAAAAAGGGAGGACCTAGACTCAGGTGGGAATCAAACTGGTCTCCAGAGTGATTGCCTAATACTCAAACCTCTATGTGACATTGGTTCTCAATAGATTAGTGCATGTATCCTATTTAAGATTGTTTAAAGTTTTTCATGTGTCTTACTCTTAATTGTCCTTTTAATAGGCTGATAAGCTATATTTCCAAGTGCACAGTAAGCCCATGTTCTGATATTTGCCCAGTTATTCTGGATTTCTTAGTCATGAATGGGGAAAGGAACAATGGAAAGTAGGGAAAGTGCCTCCATCTCACCTGTGAAAATGTTACCCTGTCTCTGACCCATCTGAGATTTCTTATTTGCATTTGTGCTTCATTGTAACCATGATAGTTAGCAGCATTTTCCCCCTATTAAATACAGCTGGAGTGCATGAGTGGCTGAAGCCTCTCTAGCCTTGCTACCCATTTAACTTCTTGTGCTGCACTTGTATAGAATTGTGTCTTTTACAGTCCCAACTAACAGACTGGTGTTTGTTTGCATCCTAGTAAAGCCTCCACACTGATTGCTGTCATGGTTGTGGGAGGCCTCTTTGTCTTCTGCTCCTGTGTCTTGCTCACCTTCCTGTACTGCCGTGGCAAGAAGATTCAGAAGAAGCGGGCCATGCGTAGATATCTGGAGAGGGGGGAGGTAAGACCGTACTGCTGTGCCATACCATAGATGAAAGAAACTGGGCTTGTTGGAATACTCACCAGATGCCTGACCATCCAAGGGAATAATGCGGCCTGAGGCAGAAATAATGTTGAGACCCTCCAGCTACCAAATAGATCATCTGCATCTACTGTGCTCAAGCAAGCAAAATGGCAGAAGGCCACACAGGAGTTGTGGACAGAGGCTGATTTGTGGAGCCCCAGGCCAAATTTCCTTGGACATGTCTGGTCTAATTTTTAGACTAGATTTTTGTCAAATGTAGACAAGGCAGGCGGTGGACTAACTTGCCCCTGTTAGAGTCTGATCCCAGTCTGTTTCCAGTGAAGCTCACTGCTGTCTTGTACTAACTCACTGAGATAAAACCTCAAGGAATGCAATGGGGTTTAATTCAGAGTAAATAAATTTAAGATTGCACTGTGCATGAAGGTTAACTGGAAATAAAATATCTGGAACACCATATTACAAGAAAATAAAATGATGCTTCATAGTAGTTAACATTATCACTTCATTGAGGCTGTTGGGATTTGAAAGGCTGCTATAAAAAACAGGAATAGTGCAACTAATTATGAACTCTGTGGAAAAGTGAGAATAACTGTGGTCCTTGCAGACATGTGCAGACATGGGAACACAGATTAACATTGCTGCATGCTCAGTGAGAAAGAGAGGAACTCTAAATTATGATACCCTTGTCAAACAGGGTATCTGGAAAACTATGGGTTAAAGCAGAGGTAGATAACTGTAGCAAAAGCCAATTTGTGGCAAATGTATATTTTTGTTTGCTTTTCCTGCATTCTTAATTGATTTTCAGTTAATTTGTCAGGCTTAGAGGTGGTTCTAGTTTGGGTGGGGTTGGGTGGTTTAAAGGTAAACCTCTCATTAGGAGTACTCATTCATCAGTTGGGGACATTTATTTACCATGCCCATTTTAAAAACTTTGCTGGGGGGGGGGGGGCAGGGCCTTTGAAGGTGTTGGGGGAACTTGAAGGGGCTGCAAAAATGGTTGGAGACTTCATGCAGTCTATGGGCCACACTATCCTCATTCTGGATTAAAGTTCCTTTCTTTCTCTCTCTCCAATACACATTTCTTCCTGTAGAGTTTTGAGCCCTTGGATCCCAGTGAGAAAGCCAATAAAGTCCTGGCCCGAATCTTCAAAGAGACAGAATTAAAGAAACTGAAAGTTATAGGATCGGGAGTCTTTGGAACAGTGCACAAAGTAAGTCTGAGAGTGGGAAGAAAAAGAGGTTCTGCTCAGTTTTGATCCTCTTGAACAGGAGGGTAGAGAAGGGCTAGGAGCAATAGTGTGATACTACAGTGGGCCTTTCCCTTATGTGGGGGATCTGTTCCGGACCCCCCCCCCATAAGGAGAATTCTGCATATGCTCGAGCCCCATTCAAAAGAGGCACACGCGCCATTACCTCTTCCGGGGTGCACCAAGCCTTCTTCTGGTGCAGTTCTTAGTGTATACTGAAAGCTGCATATGACGCAGTCGCACTGTACTATGGAGAAGATTTCTAGACCTGTACATCTATCATAGGTGGATGTGGGACTGGGAGACTGATGAAATGGAAGGGATTGGACAAGATGGTTTTTATAGTCCTTTCTGAACTTATGAATTTTCTGAAACAAAGAAAGCCAGTTTCTGCAAACTGAGGAGCCAGATCCTGCCCAGCTAAGTTACTTGGTGACAGACACTTTGGTATTTTGTGCAGGTCAGAGGTTGTGCTTCATGCACTATTGATGGCCACTTATGATTCTGCAGCTTCTTCAGACCTTTGTGATAACATAGAGATCTTTAGCATAACCTTTCTTTTTGTTCTGGGAAGCTTGCCTGCCTGGAATCCTGGCTTTGAGCCATTTACTACTCTGTCTTTGAAATGGCCTAAAGAGAAGGGCTAGCTAGGACTGCCAGTTCCTGTATGGTTTGTGGAGGGGCTACAGAAGAGTCAGAGTGGCGGACCAGATATGGCCCATAAGCCACCAGCTATCTATCACAGCTTTGTGTCTAGGAGGAATATTTTTCCTTAAAGTAACCTCCTTTCTTTGTCTTTTGTGAAGTGGAGAATTCCCTTTCCCAGCAGCTAGGAAACGTAAGTGGGAGAGATTGTACCCACACAGGGGTAGGATGGATGTGTGGATGGATCTCTAATTGTAGGTGCAAAGTAACAGCACTAGAATTTGCTCCTACCTCGATAAGAGAAGAAGAGTCCTGGGTAGTTATGATAACTAACACTTCCTCAGAGGTTACTGTTTTGTCATTGTTCCTCATTTCAAGAATATGGGTGATCTCTGGTTTCCTTTCCCTTCAGGGTGTCTGGATTCCAGAAGGAGATTCCCTCAAGATTCCTGTGAGCATCAAAGTTATCCAGGATCCAAGTGGTCGGCAGACATTTCATGCTGTCACTGATGTAAGTGTTGCAGACATCTTATAGGAAGGGAAATGGAACTGGCCTCCTAGGGTCCTGTGTCATTTCAAGTCATTTATTAAACACACAACCTTTGCTATCTCATGATTATGCCTGTAGCCACAATGAAGAATATATCCTACTTGATGTGAACCATGGGGCCAAAGCAGCTCTGACATTGGAGATGCATGATTTGGTCTTCCAGCATCTTTTTCTATCTTTTAAAAAGAATACTTTCAGAATAGGGCAGTAATATGAATCAGGGCCATTGTACTGTGGTTGTATGTGTGATTTTCGCACCATTCTAAATTCCTCCCCACAATTTACTTGTAGCTGTGAAGGAGAAAAAAGGTAGCTACTCTGCAGATACCTAACATTCCCCTTCTTCTGGTGGTCAAGAAATTGGTAATGGGAAAGGGCAGGAGGAGGATTTAAATTGGGATAAGTGCAGGTGGAAAGGGGTAATCCCATTTCATTGGTATTGATTGCTTTTCACATTTTTGAAGGGAATCTAGTTACAGAGGTGCCATGGCTTAATGGGATCTATACACCGCATGGATTTCTGAAGATATGTCTAGTCTGGCCCTGGGATTCTTTTCAGTCTTTTAGCAATTGAATTCCACATCTCACAGTAAACTAAAGCATCTTGGTGAAGGCTAAATTAGGCACACAATCTATGTGTAATTCAGAGCTGGAAAATATTTTTAGTTGATTTGTTACCCCTAATACACTAACATTTTCAATTATCAATATATTTTACATATATATATATATATATATATATATATATACAGGGTTTCCAAAAATTATCTTTATAATTTCAGTTATACATAGAAATGAAATTGCAAAGATAATTTTTGGAAACCCCACATTAACTTTTTAATTAATTAATTTTTATTTACTTTATGTACAGTATAGTGTAACTAACGTGGAACCTTGGGGTTATCTGGCCCTTTTAACAATTTTAAATTATTTTTTAAAAGCAATGGTTTCACAATGTTTTAAAATTAACAAAGTAATTTATTAAAGATTTAGTCAAACATTGATCAGAATAGAGACTGCAGTCAAGAGATAACAAGAAGACTAGGAATGGGATGGGCAGTGATGAAAGAACTAGACAAGGTATTAAACAGCAAAGATATACAATTGAGCACTAAAGTTAGAATTGCCCAGCCATTGTATTCCCCACCACTATGTATAGATGTGAGAGCTTGACAGTGAAAAAAATAAATAAAAAGAAAATCAACCCATTGAAATATGGTGCTGGAGGTGAGTGCTAAGGATACTGTGGACAGATAAAAAGATAAACAGATGAGTCCTTGAATAGATCAAGCCTGAAATACTGCTGAAAGCCAAGATAATCAAATTGAGTCTGTCATACTTTGGCCACATCATGAGAAGGCACAACTCACTGGAAAAGACACTAATGCTAGGAAAGATTGAGAGTAGTAGAAAGAGAGGAAGACTGTACGTCAGAAGGATAGACTCAGGGAGATCACAGGCAAGACTCTACAAGACTTAAGCAGAGCAGTGGAGGACAGGAAGTCTTGGAGGTGTCTCATCCACAGGATCACCATGAGTTAACAACAAATTGTCACATTAATGCTGTTACTAACACCTCCAAGGCTCTGGTTTGATTTAAAGATCAGATCAACCATGAGGTGAATAAGACATTTCAATGAATAGCAGGTTCGGTGCACAATTTAGCATGGCAAACTTTGGCAGAGCATGCCCTCCATCTGTTATTAGAGCAAAAGCACCTTCAAGGTGATTCCAGGCATGTGCTTTGCAAGCAAGCTTGCCAGCTGATTTCTGTTGGTATGGTTCTGCTCAAGATCAATTGTTCTTAGAGCCAGCAGGCAAGGTCCAAGCCTGATGAACTCTTGGAAACCTTTTGCTGGCACAACTAAAGGAATATGTTCACTACTAATCTTAGACAGTACAAAAATACTGAGCCCCATAGGACTAGTATTCCAGTTGGCTCATATCCTGTGCTCAAAAACACTCTATAATTTTTCTTGATGCTCATCCAGTTCCTTCCTGTGCATTCAATACTGAATTTTGCCCTGATGATATGATTATTTGTTTCTTTACAGCACATGTTGGCAATAGGTAGCCTGGATCATGCGTATATTGTTCGTCTCCTGGGTATTTGTACTGGCACCCAGCTGCAACTTGTCACCCAGCTCCTGCCGTTGGGCTCACTGCTGGAGTATGTCCGGAAAAACAAGGATGCCATTGGTCCCCAGCTAATGCTCAACTGGTGTGTGCAGATTGCCAAGGTAAGGATGGGCTTCACAGAGTAATAATAGAATTCCTCATTAACAGTCCTTTCCCACAGCAATTAAGTCTGGATATCATCTGTCCCAAATAATTGTTTGAGGGAAAGATGGCTTTACACCCATCTTGCACTTGTTCCTGTTCTTTTTGAGAATGTCAGTGTAACATATTCAGAATATTCAGGGAACAATTCCAATATTTAATGAAGACAAAAATGTGTTGGCTGAATCCAGAACATATAATTGGACAATGAACACTTGTCATTTGTTGGACTGAATCCAAGAGGTGCAATGGGGATTGCATGGCTCCTCTTCCCATTGTAGCACTTTCCATTCCACCCCACTACAGAAGCTGTTTCTGAAGACTAAGGTACTCTCTGCAAAGACATGGAATGGGTATCAGGGGCCTCAGCAGAGCAGAGAAATTTGCCAGCACTGGGCAGAGTGCTGCCTGATGAGAACACATGACACTTTTGGATCCAAGCCAGTTTGGTTTCGTTACCTCAAATTAATTCCCTGCTATACATTTCCCAGAGAGAACTTTTGAAAATATTAACAGCACAGTATACCTACAGCACTGACTCTTTTCAGCCCATAGAAATTAAATACACACCCCATACAGGACACATCACTAGGTCAGTAGGAATATGAGGGGATGGGGAGGAGGAAGACGTGAAGCAGGACTTCTGGTGTTTGCTCAGAGTGGCCAACAGATGGCTGGGCACTGGAATGGCAGCTGGTGTCTGGTATCAGCATCCAAGCCAAATCATTAAGTTAAGCAATTAGCTAAGGGATGATATATATTGTATAATTAAAACCGATCTACTTATGCAATATTTGTATGACTGCTTTTTGGAGGGGGGCATGTATACACACACAAACACATACATATATAGACAGAGAGGGGGGGAGAGAGAGTCATACTTCCATATCCATAGATACTGCATCCATGGAATCCACTATCCATAGCGCATATATATATATATATATATATATATATATATATATATATTCAAATTCCAAAAAGCAAACCATGATTTTGCCATTTTATATTTGGGACACCATTTTACTGTCCCACTATGTATAATGGAATGAGCATCCATGGATTTTGGTATTCTTGAGAGGGTCTGGAACCAAACCCTAGTGGATATCAAGGGCCCATCTTCTAACACCACCCAGATATCACTGTTAAAACAAGTCTACCACAGTGACAGAGAGAAAGTAGTTCTAGATCAACTGGTACATCCCTGGGTGATCTACAACAGACTAGCAAAGCTTTTTGCCTCCCAACTTGTTGATCGATAGCAACTTCAAAAGCCCGCTCCTCTGCTCTAAATTACAGTCCTGCAGTGAAAAACACTTTGGATAATCAGGAGGACTATGGAAGGACTATGAGCTGCATTAAATTCTGCTACTCAAAATCAATTTCCAAGCTCAAAATTCTATAATTGTAAGTGTGTGTGTGGCTGTAAAGGGAGCCAGCACAGTCTAGTAGTTTGAATGTTGGACTAAAACTGTGGGAGACCAGGGTTAGAAACCCACTGGGTGGTTGTGGACAAATCTCTCATCTTAGCAGGAAGGCCACAGTAAACTTCCTCTGAATAAATCATACATAGAAAACCTTATGATAGGGTCATCATAAGCCAGAGTTGGCTTGAATACATGTAAGAAATACATTCCTGAAAAAATATATATATAAAAAGAAAACAATTATTTTACCATTACAAATGCAACTAAATAATCCTACTAAAACTACTACAGTTAGATTTTTTTTAAATTGAGAGATCAGAGTCCTACTGTGTATTAGTTGTATGTCTTTTTTCTTTCCTTCCTTCACTCCTTTTTTCTCCCTTTCCTTTTTCCTTTCTCTTTCATTTCTTTTCTTCCCTCTTCCATTTTATCTTTGATTGTATATTATTTTTATTGTAAATTAGATTGTTTGTGTTAAAAATGAATAAAAATTAATGTACAAATAGGCATTGGTTGATATACACAGTTACGCAAGTGTATTATTCCAGATTTCTCTCTCAGTTCATGTGAGTAAGTGATCCACTGTTGCAGGCCTAGTCTACTCATCATGTGTTTCTCCTTGATACTGTTTCAGAATTTTCTACAGTTTGCTAAATTTCTTTGGCAAATGGAAAGGGGTTCCCTGGCAATGTAGGATGATCTCCACTCAGCCAAATACTATAAAATATATTTGAGTTAAATCTCATCTCTTTTGTGAAGTCAAAGGCTTTCATGGTCATCATCCGTAGTTTTTTGTGAGTTTTCAGGCTAAGTGGCCATGTTCTGGAAGAATTTATTCCTGACGTTTCACCTGATTCACAGATGCAAGAGGAACGTCAGAAATAAATTCTTCCAGAATACAGCCACATAGTCTGAAAAACCCACAAAAAAACTACTAATCTCTTTTTCTTATGTCCTTGCCCAGTACAACCATAACTCTGCCACTGGAGGTAGTCTCTACCAATGTAGGATACCCACCTGTTTCAGGGTTGTCCATCTCTTTGAGTGGGGGTAAGGTGGAGGTATGGGATTGTTTCTCAGTGAAATTCATGATTTTCATTATGATGAGAAGGATCTCTGTCGGTGGACTTTGTCTAGAGTATTGCTCTTGTTAATTAGATGTTCAAAGTCAAAACAAGACCAGATGTCCCAAACTTTGCAGTATATTCATTCATCTGTTCCTCGTTTTTGTTTAGGGCATGTACTACCTGGAGGAGCATCGCATGGTCCATCGCAATCTTGCTGCCCGTAATGTTTTGGTTAAATCCCCGAGCCAGGTACAAGTGGCAGATTTTGGCATTGCTGATTTGCTCTATCCAGATGACAAGAAATACTTCTACAATGAGATAAAGGTAAGCACTCATCTGCGAGAGAGTACAGAATGCACTATGCTTGTATCCTCTTCTCTAAAATGTTCCTGGGAAGATGTTATTGTTTAATTTTTGGAAACAGAGTCTGTAATATGTTCAGAATGAGAGATTCCAGAATATAGAGATGGAAACCCACATGGGTGAGAAAAAGAAAATCTAAAAGGAAGGTCTGGAAGAAAACTCTTGGTACTTGAAGGTTTAACAGGAGATGGGAGATGATGTGAAGACTGCTTCTGCAGGAGATTATGCCCACCATTTTGGACAAGTAAAGCTTTTGAGATGTAAAGTTTTAGTTCAAGACTCCCAAGGAAAATTAATCAGAGTTCAGATTTTTTTGCAGCATTGATGTATGTGTGGCCTCAGCTTCTGAATTTTTCTTCCTGGCTTGTATTTTTCAGACACCAATAAAATGGATGGCTTTGGAAAGCATACATTTTGGAAAATATACACACCAAAGTGATGTATGGAGTTATGGTACGTGTCACATACAAGTCAACCCTTACTGTGGCTGCCTCTAAAGATTTCTCAATCATTGTCATCACAGCAAGTTTCCAAACCAAAACAAATTCTGCTATAACTTGTTCAGTTGTATGTAAGACTCAGTTTGTGTCCCAGTGTACAGTTTTGCCTCAACCCAAAAACAGGGGTGTGGGGTGTGGGAGAGAGAGAAGGGATTGAATAGCCATTGATAGTGTTGTTCTCTATGAAGTTGTCTAATCCCCTTTTAAAACTCTCCAGGTTGGTAGCCATCATTATGGTGGTCAGTGAATTCCACCATTTGACCAGGTGCTGAGTGAAGAAGTACTTCCTATCATGTGTCCTGAATCTCCCACTACTCAGTTTAATTGCATAATCCTAGGTTCTAGTAATATGAAAGAGAGAAGAAAAATGTATCCCTCTCCACTTTTTCAACACTATTCGTAACTTTATACCCCTTTGTTGTATACTGTTCCTTCTCCGTTAGTCACTTTTTAAAAAACTAAGCTAAAACATCCTAAGTGTTCTATGCCCTCAATATATGCTTTAAGGTCCCTAGTGAACAAATCAAGCAAAAAAGGCAAAGGACTGCTCTAAAGACTCTTAGCAACAACAGTAAACACAGGGGATGTTAAAGACTGCCTGTTCTTTGCATAGGGGAAAGCAAGACCTATGCTTTGTAATTTGCATCCTGTATGCAAACAAGGTCAGTTCTGATTAGTACTTGGATGGGAGACCACCAAGGAACTCCAGGTGCTGTAGGCTATATTCCAGAGAAGGAACTGGTAGAACCACCTTTGAGGATTTCTTGCTTAAGAAAACCCTATCAAATTCATGGGGTCACCATAAGTCAACAGGTTACTTGAAGGTGTGTACGCACACAATCATGCATCAAGATATGCAATGGAAGTAAAGATAAGTTTGTACACATGCCCTTGGCAACTCTCCATCTCTCCCAGCCAAGGCTCTTCTGTCCTTTTTGTGAGTCCTAGATATTAGCCTAGGCACACCTCATGTTTACTGAACAATGGCTTCCCATGAGGGGGAGAAGTTCCTAGGAACGTATTAGGGGCCCTTTCATACTAAGCAATTATAGCACTATGATTCCACCCTAAATGCCATGGCTACTTCCAGTGGAATCCTGGGGTTTGTAGTTTGGTCAGAAGTACCAGAGAAACTCCTTGACTGAGAATTCTATGTACCCCTCCCTCAACTGCAAATCCCAGGATTCCACAGGATGCAGCGATGGCAGTTAAAGTGGATCAAGAGTGCTATAATTGTGTACTGTGAAAGAGCGCTTCGTTACTCCCAAGCCTGCCTACCAGGCAGTCCAGCACATTATAGAGGTCAAACAGACTTTCTGTTTCCACCTAATATGAGGAGCCTAACAATGCTTAACTGTTGTATTCAGTGATAGCAGACACTGTTGGACTGGACCAAGCATTCAGGAAACCCTGATCATGATATTGCACATTGGGAATGAAATTGCTCCTTTCTCCTACCACAGCTTGGTATCCAATTCTTCATTTCTTACTCTGTCTCCTGTAGGGAGAGGGTAGAACAGGATGGACCATGTGATGGACCATGCAATGCTGGAAATTTCCACTTCTGCTTAACTTTTGTAGTCCAGCAGTTGTTGGGACTGGTCCTGTCAATACCCCTCAGTACAACTACTCTCTTGTACCTGGGCCACATGTACCCATATCCTTATACTGAGCCCACTGTGTAGCCACAGTGTGGAAGTAACTACTATAGGTCCATGTCATTACTCCCCTTTCCCATAAACACTGTTATGACTGTTACAGCGCACCCACATCATATGCAGGCGTGCCTTATGCGGCTTGAGCATATGCACTCAAGCTGTGGGGCGCACGCGGGGCGGAGGGGGCGGTGCGTCCCATTCAATTGAATGGGCGCGCGCGCCCATTGCACCCTGCGTGCCGCCACGCCGCCATGCACAAGCCCCATTGTTTACAATGGGTCTTGAGCATAGGTGGAATTTGCCTTATGCGGCGGGATCCGGAACAGATCCCCGCGTAAGGTGAGGGCCCACTGTACTTTACTATGTGACTTATGCATCTGAGGAAGTAGACTGAAGTCTACAAAATCTCATGCTACCAGCTCCTTTTTTTCTGCTACTCTTCAAGGTGCTACAAGATCCCTTTACTATTGTAACTTTTAATGAAGGATACCTTCACTCCATTTGTAGTGTAACTGTAACTTTTAGATGGGTTTTTATAGTTAAGATTTTACTAAAGGGTGGCAGAAGATGACCTGGTTCATAGTCATGTACTCTTGTGGATGTTGAGGCAAAGATGAGCATATTTTGTAGAACAGGTCAATGGCTTATATCATTAAGATGGTTCTTCTAGAAAACACTTAACTATACCTTACTTTAATTAATTGTACTTATTTGATGCAGATGTATAACAGGTTTTGGGAAGCCCTGAAACTGTCAACTGTAACATATTGCTTTTAAATAATACCTTCCTAAACTCTCCCTGTACCTCTGTTTCTATACAAGCACCACTGTCTTGTATAGTGCACTTATTTATTTACATTTTCTGTTACTTAATCAATTTCAGGGGTGACATTATGGGAGATGCTGACCTTTGGGAGTGAACCTTATGCTGGAATCCACCTCTCAGAAGTGCCTGACCTTCTGGAGAAAGGGGAACGTCTCTCACAGCCTCAGATTTGCACTATTGATGTATATATGGTGATGGTAAAATGTACGTGGCAGGAGTAACTTTCCCACTCCTAGAGAGATAACATCAGTGATAGATCCATTGATTCACTTTGTCCAGTGGTATATTTTTGCAATGAATAAAACAAAGGCCCTTAGTATAATTGTGAACACAAATATACCACAATACTTCCACTTTTAGTGGAATTCTGGGGTTTGTAGTCTGGTCACAGGCACTAGAGGAGTTTTTTGTGGGTTTTTTGGGCTATGTGGCCATGTTCCAGAAGAGTTTCTTCCTGACGTTTCACCAGCATCTGTGGCTGACATCTTCAGAGAAATTCTCTGGCAGAGAATTCTAAAAGCCCCTTCCTAAACTGTACATCCCAGGATTCCCTAGGATGTTGTCATGGAAGTTAAAGTGGAACTATATTGCTGTAACTGTACAGTGTGGAAGGGCCTCTGATTCCACTGACTGAGAGTGTGGGACATAGAGGATGGCATGGTTGGTGCCTGCAGACTTATAATCTTCTCTTATCTCACAGGCTGGATGATTGATGAGAACATTCGCCCAACTTTCAAAGAGCTAGCCAATGAGTTCACACGTATGGCCCGTGATCCCCCTCGGTACCTGGTGATTAAGGTCAGTGCTACGTTGATCCAGCTTCCTTTCTGCAGCTTAAGCTACAAATTAAAAGCTGTGCCAACCTTGGGAAATAGTGAGCATCTGAAGGTTTAGCCTTCCCCGCATTCCCACACACAGATATAAAACTGTCCTGTCAATGCCTTGAACCATCCCTTTGGTGTTATGCCGTAATTAGGAAAATAGGAATCTATCTTATACAAGCTTTTTGTCTTGTCCTCCCATTCTGTCTCTCTCACACACAGGCATGATTTGCTTATACAAACCTCCTTTTTTTTTTTTTTTTGGCAAAATTATTGTTCTGAAAATTTGAAAGTTTCTGGGTCACAGCTGAACTGTCTTGCTGTGCCAGATAACTCACCCTGTCTTTCAAAGACCCAAGGGCCAAATCAAGTCCTCCAAACGTGGCAGAAATGTCCACCTAATGTGGCAGAAACATTGCGGAAGCGCCAGGTATATGATCATCCGTGGTACTTCTAAAGTGTAATTGAGGCTAATAACGGGATATCTTGTTATTCAGAAAATGGCTTCCCCATGAACGATTCCATGACGGGAACATAGGGGGAAGCCTCACTTACACTTTAGAAGTGCCACGGATGATCACATCCCTGGTGCTTCTGCAACGTTTCTGCCATGTTTGGAGCACGTTTCGCCCACGTCTAATAAAGTCCATAGTCAGCTGAAGGAAAGGATGCCTCTGTATATGTTAGTGTTTAAGAACTAGATTCCCTCTAACAAGGCCTGCAGGATTGGGATACCAGAAAGGCTTAAGATTTGGTGTCTTCTTTTGTGTACCCAGACCCTGCCCAAAGACCACTCTAATAGTAAGATTTATGTTCCACTTGCACAGGAACTTTATGGCAGTGCTAAGCAGTCATGGCTGTGGCGTTAAAAGATTATCATTCTAACCATAATGAGAGATACTTTCCTTTGTCCACAGAGAGAATGTGGAACACTTCTCCAAGCTGATCCACCTGTGCTCACTGAAAAGGAGATGGATGAGATGGAGACACTAGATATGGAGTCAGAGTTGGAGGAAGAAGAACTTAATAACCTCTTTGCTTCCAGGCAGTGGGTTGACTCCATACGGGTAAGTGATGCCTTCTCCACTACCACCTCATAAACAGATGAATCTGAGAATCTTCCTGACTCTGCCCTGTTTATGTCCTATTCCCCCATGGCCTCTCTTGTTGTCTCTATTTTTCAGAGTTATGTTAGAAGTGTCTGGAAATGTCTTGCCAGATTTTGCAGCTTGTTTGATTGGATTATGTCTTGATCACTCATGACAGATTTCTTGAATAGCCAATCTTGTTGCTGTATCTTTCAATGTAAGAGTTTAATTGTGTCAGTTCTGTCAGAGAGAATTTTGCCACACAGGATAAATATTGCCTCGTAAAAGCTTGAGGAAAGCTTCCTCCTCCTCTCTCTCTCTGTGTGTGTGTTTTCTGCCACAGCTGATAAAAGAAACTTTTCTTTAGAGTGTTACCTTGTCCAAGGCTGGCCCAACACATTTTACTGCTTGAACAATAAATGGTACAACCCACCCATTGTTTCTAAGGCAAGGTGCAAAGTACCCAAAGCTAATTAAATTATTTTGGCAGCTGAGGCAGAAAACCCTTCAAAATGTCTCTTTTTCTATGGAAAAAAGATCTAATCAATGAAAGCACAAACAAAATGTCTTTCCATAACAGCTAAAATTAGCTTGAGGAGGCTACAGAATAAAGAAAACCTGATACAATGGAAGATTGGGGCAACAAGCTGAGGATTCAGTGAGTAGCATGAGGGGGAAGGCCAAGAGTCCAAAAAACATGAGGTCAACAGTGGGAAGAGTAAGAGAGAAGAAAGATAGAGAATGTGAACCTAGAGCCATAGCAGAGTGGATGTGTGGTTGGTTGTGGGTATGAGGAAAGAAGCTGTGAGACTTGGGAAGTTATACATACCATTAAGATGGTTGAGGGAAAAGAAGAATACAGTGCACCCTTTGTTTACGTGGGGGATCTGTTCCAGACTCCCCTGCATAAAACAAATAACATGTATACTCAAGCCCCATTTAAATGAATGGGGCTTGTGCATGTGGCAGCGTGGCAGTACACGCCCCATTCATCCCTATGGGATGTGCCACCCCTTCCTCCCCACGTGGCTTTCAGCGCATGCTGAAAGCCACGTAAAGCGTGCCCGTGTATGACACAGGCGCACTGTAAATAGATATTGGAAGGGGGAAAGGCTGTACCACTTCAGTTTTTTCCCTGCATAGAGCAATCAAAGCTCTATTTATTTATTTATATCCCGCCCTTCTTCCAAGACTGGAACTCAGGGTGGCTTACAACATTAAGAAACAATATTATTAAAAACATACAATATAGTACATTAAAATAGAATTCAATTACAACAATAATTAAAACAGATTACATAATAAAATATCAAATACTTTAAAAAGATAAAATGTTTAAAATACATTAAAACAGTATAACACCCCAGGCCAGTCTTTAAAAGCTTTGTTTTGAAAACCTGTCTGAAGAGGAAGGGGCCATTCTGATCTCCCTGGGCAGGGAGTTCCAAAGTCTAGGGACAGCCATGGAAAAGACCCTCTCTCGTGTCTCACCAACCATGCTTGTGATGGTGATGTTACAGAGAGAAGGGCCTCCCCTGCAGATCTCAGAGCCTGGGCCGGCTCATATAGGGAGATACAGTCTGCCAAATAGGCTGGACCTGAGCCATATAGTGCTTTAGAGGTCATCACCAGCACTTTGAATTGTGCTCAGAAACAAACTGGCAGCTCTTGTATGATCTCTATAACCTGTCCCTGTTAGCAGCCTGGCTGCAGCAATTTAAATAAAATAATAATAAAAATTTTATTTATATACCGCTTTTCTAAAAATCAAAGCGGTTAACAGCATATACATATACAATATAAAAACCATCAAAATACAAAACATCTTAAACAACCAATTACAACAATAAAACCACAGCTCATGCCAGCTCAACAATGCTGACGAGGGAGGGAGTCCATCGGGAGTCAGGGGTCAGGAGTCAGGGGTATGCCTGCTCGAAAAGGTGTGTTTTTAACCCCTTCTTAAATTGGTTCAGTGAGGTGGCCGAGCGGAGCTCATTGGGAAGCGAGTTCCAGAGGTTGGGGGCCAAGGTAGAAAAGGCCCTCCGAGTGGTGGTAACTAATCTAACCTCCGGAACTCTCAACAATTGCTTCCCGGTTGATCTGAGTGTGCGGGGCGGATTATACGGAGAGAGGCGGTCCTCCAAGTACCCTGGGCCCAAGCCATTTAGGGCTTTATAGGTAATAACCAACACCTTGTATTGCGCCCGGAAGCAAATAGGCAGCCAGTGAAGGTCTTTAAGGACCGGTGTTATATGGCTGGTCCTAGGTGTATTAGTGACCAGTCTTGCCGCCATATTCTGCACCAATTGCAGCTTCCGGGTATGGTACAAGGGTTGCCCCATGTAGAGTGCATTGCAGAAGTCCAAACGAGAGGTTACCAGAGTGTGTACTACCGTTTCAAGGTCCCCCCGGTCCAGGTAGGGACGCAGCTGGCGTATCAGCCTAAACTGATAACAGGTGCTCCTGACTGTCGCATCCACCTGAGATGTAAGTTGGAGCGACGAATCAAGGAGCACCCCCAGGCTGCGTACTGAGTCCTTCACGGGAAGCGTGATCCCGTTTAGGACAGGTGGAATCACCACCATCCCTGGGCCAGGGGAGCCTATCACGAGTACTTCCATTTTCTCTGGATTCAGGGTGAGTCTGTTTTCCCTCATCCAGCCCATTACCGAATCCAGACAGGCAACGAGAGGAGAGATGCCATCCTTGGTCACTGAATCAGTCGGAGTCATAGAGTAGATTATTTGGGTGTCATCAGCGTACTGATAACCCCGCGCCCCATGCCTCCGGATGATCTCTCCCAGCGGTTTCATGTAAATGTTAAAGAGCATGGGGGACAGAATGGCTCCTTGAGGGACCCCAGATGTAAGGGCCCTCCTATCGGAGCACACGTTCCCCAGCTGCACCATCTGGAACCTCCCAGAGAGATAGGATTGGAACCACTGGAGCGCAGTGCCTCCGATTCCCAGCTCCAGTAGGTGCTCCAGAAGGATACCATGGTCAATGGTATCGAAAGCCGCTGAGATGTCCAAGAGCACTAACAGGGACACGCTACCCCTGTCCATGCCCAGACGGAGATCATCGACCAGGGAGACCATAGCAGTCTCAACCCCGTAACCTGCCCGAAAGCCAGTTTGAAATGGGTCTAGATAATCCATTTAATCCAAGATCGATTGAAGCTGGATTGCAACTGCCCTCTTGATCACCTTCCCCAAAAATGGCACTAGCGATACTGGCCGATAATTATTATGCATCAGGGGGTCAAGGGAGGGCTTTTTTAGCAAGGGTTTTACAATAGCCAATTTTAAGCTAGATGGAAATTGCCCATCCCTCAATATACGGTGTAACATAGAAGTTACTACCGTTCCCCCCTGAGCTGCTAGCCATGAGGGACAGGGATCGAGGGAGCAAGTTGTTTTCCTAACACCTCTAAGGATCTTGTCCACATCATCGGTATCTACAGACTCAAAGTGATCCAGTATAATCGAGTCCACGGAGGCTCTGGATACCTCTACTCTGGTTTCTGTACTAATACTGGCGTCAAGACCTTCCCTTATCCGAGAGGTTTTATCCACGAAGAAGTTGTTAAATTGGTCACAGCAGGCCTTAGATGGTTCTAAAATAGGGTTCAGGGCAGGGGGGAGCTGAGTAAGCTCCCTCACTACCCTGAACAGCTCTGCTGGACGCAACTCCGCGGACGCGAAACGTGCACCAAAGAAGGAGTTCTTTGCTGCATCTAT
Source organism: Sceloporus undulatus (assembly GCF_019175285.1). Classification (NCBI taxonomy): domain Eukaryota; kingdom Metazoa; phylum Chordata; class Lepidosauria; order Squamata; family Phrynosomatidae; genus Sceloporus; species Sceloporus undulatus. The sequence goes on along the minus strand of NC_056523.1, from coordinate 158,039,968 downwards.
TGCCTCTCCGTAGTCCTCCAAAAGATGGTCTAGGAGAGCCTTGTCGGGTAAGCACTTGTGTGCCCGCCAGTCACGCTCTAGCCGTCGCAGCACCCACTTCCTTGCCCAGAGATCTTCCATATACCAGGGCTTCTTTTTGGAAGCAGGTCTAAGAGGGCGCTTGGGAGCAATACTGTGTATAGCCCTGGAGAAATCAGCATCCCAGATGTTAGTCAGGGCAACAACAGAGTCACCGTCATTCCCAACCATATACCCCTCTAGGGCTTCCTGGAACCTTTTGGGTTCCATCAGCCTTCGAGGGTGGACCATTCTAATGGGTCCGCCACCCCCGGGAGGGATCTGGGTACATGCCTTGATTTTTGCCTCCACCAGGCAAAAATCCGTCCATGACAGGGCGGAAATATTAGTTATTTCCGACCACGGAATTTCCATGTCCGTACAAAAGACCATATCAAGTGTATTACCCGCTGAATGCGTAGGCCCCGAGATCAGCTGTGACAGGCCCATGGCTGTCATGGTATCCATGAATTCCCGAGCCGCACCAGATGGAATCTGGTTGGCCGCGAAGGGAATGTTGAGATCCCCCAGGACCAAAAGCCTGGGGGATTCCAGCACTAGCTCCGAGACCAACTGTGTCAGCTCGTTAAGGGAGTCTGTTAGTGCACGGGGTGGCCGATAGACCAACAGAATTCCTAGACTGTCACTGGCCTTCAGGGTCAGGTAAATACACTCAATATAGGAAGTTTGACAGACATGGTTCCTGGATAGGGACAAGGTGTTTTTATGAATCAAAGCAACACCCCCCCCCCCCCCGCCCACATAACCTGGTCTGGTCCTTCACTGAGTACCCGGCAGGTAGGGCCTGAGCCCACACAGCTTCCCCTTCAGGCCCAAGCCAGGTCTCAGTAATGCAAGCCAGGTCACAATTGTTCAAGCAGGTCATAGATAATGTGGGTCTTGTTCTTAATAGACCTGGCATTGCACAGGAGCAGAGACAGGGTTTGTGGAATGGTTGGGATGACCCTTGGATCTCTTTGGTTAGAAGAGGGATAGGAAGGGGAGATAGGTATTAAGCATCGGTCTCGCCTTCCCCTGTAACACTGATCCACTCTCCTACCGCCATACCTCCCCCTGCCTCACACTACTCCAATAGGAGCCCCGATCATGCCACGGGAATTACCCTCTGCCTCCCCAACCAAAACACTCTCCACATCCATACCCTCCCCCTCCCCCCCCCCAATACAACAATGAAGGCAGAGAAAAGATACAACAATCATTCTCTGCCAAATAGTTGGCACAGGTTCGTCACCCCTGCCTTCCGCGCAGTCACAGATGTGCGCAACTGCACAGCTGTGAAAGTGTGCTGTGATAGAGTCCAATAAGCAGTCCGAGGGCGGCTCCTGGGCCAGTGCGCAGTTGCGCACCTCTAACAACCCAGGAAGCCGCCCGGCAGCAACAAACAGCTCACACAGCAGTCCCTGGAGGCAAGGGTGCGTGACGGAGGAGGGGACCAGACAGGCTGGCTTTATACACGCTGCTGCCCCGGTGTGCCCCTTTCTCCGCCTTCCCCAGGTGTTCCGGCTTTCCTCCCCTGGTCCGCTGGCAAAAATGCTGTGATGGAGTCCAATAAGCAGTTGAAGTTTTCAAACATTCTTCAAAGGCAGTCCCATGTAAAGCGCATTGCAGTAGTCAAAATGGGATGTAACCAAGGCATGTACCACTGCTTGCCCTCATCCAGTCCATTACTGATGACAGACACTGGACCAGGACAGCCTCCCTGGATTGGGGTGGAAAGGAGTAGTAGAGTTTCATCAGCATATTGATGACACCGAACCTCAAAATTCAGGACGACCTCTCCCAGCGGTTTCATGTACATGTTAAATAGCATAGCGGACAATAACATAGGGAACTCTGAGGAACCTCACAGGCCAATGGCCACGGGATCAAACAGGAGTCCCTTAGCACCACCTTCTGGATTAGTCCCTCCAGGAAGGAATAGAGTCACTGTAAAACAGTACCTCCAAGTCTCATCCCAGAGAGGCAGCCCAAAAGAATACCATGGTTGATGGTATCGAAAGCCACTGAGAGGTCCAGCAGAACTAACAGGGACACACTCTCCCTATCTAGTTCCCTATGTAGGTCATCCACCAAGGCGACCAAAGCTGTTTCTGTTCCATAGCCAGGCCTGAAACCAGATTGAAATGGATTTAGATAATCTTTTTCATCCAGAAACCTCTGGAGCTACCACATGTTCCAAAACCTTGCCCAAAATGGTAGGTTGGATACTTGCCACTAAGGTGAGAAGAGCATTCACTCTCTGGGCACAAACTCTTAGTGTTACTTGGCCTGCAGGTGACTGGTAATACACTTCCAGGGCAGATTAGCTATTTCACTGCAGCCACTGCAGGCCCAATGAGCCAACAGCATTAACAAGAGGGGCTAAGGAGAGGGCTTGGTGGCATGTTCCCTCTATGCCACCAAAAGCCTTTTGTACTCAGAGTTCCCAAAGGACTTGAACATTAATACAGTTGCCTGATGCAACTTACAAAAATTGGGGATAAACTGTGGTGGAAACTATTCAGACTTAATGTGCTTTTTAAAAATGTTTTAATTTTTGTCCCATTTTACTGTGTAGGTTGATTTCAGAATTTTGATGTTGAGAAGTGGTATACAAATATTCAAAACAGACAAATTAATTCTTAATGTGTAAATTAAATACACAGAAGTCACTCACCACTATGCATTTTTCTCTTTTAAAAAATCTCCAGTGTCCAAATCCCCTGAATCCTTCTGCTGGATACATCCCCATGAATCAGAGTACCCTCAGTTCATGTCGCCAGGTAACTTTTCCCTTAAAATGTATATGACAATCAGAACTAGTGTGGAATGTGAGGTTACATATCCATTTAGAAGAATATCACAAAAAAGGAGCAGTAGATGAAGAAGTCAGGGTTGGGTTAATTGGGAAGATTGTTGTTAGTTGCCATGGAGGACTGCATGCTAGAGCAAAAGTTTTGAGTTACTCTACAATCCTCACAATGCTGGCTGGAAAACTGTGGAAGCTCCGACACTGAGAGTCCAACCCTTAGTGCTTCTAGTTAAGCAAACATGGGGCTCATATACACTGGCCAGAATACCCCAGACTGCTTCCAGAGTATTCTGGCCCCAGAGCTGTCCCTCTTACCTTTGCACTCTGTAGCAACACCAGACAGCTGTCTTCACAAGTGTCCCACTGTGCTGCACAGCACTGCCACTGCTAGCATGAGTCGCTCCCTCTGAGGTCAGAAGTGAAGCACCCAACATTGGTCACATGGCTGGGCACCTTGTTGTGACTTCAGAGGGAGTGACTCACACTAGCAGCAGCAGTGCCGGCCAATACAGCAGGGACACATGTGTAAACAGCCACCTGGAGTGTTCCAGATTTTCCTTCAAAATCTGGGCGAAATGTAAGTTATTTTAAGCTGGTTTAAAGGAAGGAAAGGGCAGACTCATTGCAGAACTGGCCTTACATCATGAAGACAGTCTGCACTTGAATCGGAGATTTGGCCCTGTGTCGTGAAGACAGGTCACTGTGAGGATGAGGATAGAAACAGCTTCATTTGGCCCACGTAGTCATGCCCATGGATGGCAGGACTGGAAACAGTTCTCTGTTGGAAACCTTGCAGAACTAACTTATCATGGGGTTTTCTTAGCATGGTCTGTTCTGTGTGTGTGTGGGGGGGGGAGTTGACTTTGCCTGAGAGAATGTGCTTTGCCCAAGATCAGCCAGTGGGTTTCCATGGATAAGTGGGAATTGTAGTCCAATGCTCAAACCACTAGACCACACTGGCTCTTATGCTCAAGCCACTACACCATGCTGGCATCAATACCAGCTGGTTTATTGAGCTTCCAGTGTGCTGCTAGACAGGTATGTTTTCTTCTTGGTGGGTCAAAATTTGTCTAGGCCTATTATAGTTCATAACTGAATGCCTGTTTTTCTTGTTGGTCATGTGTAAACCTCTGGGTTTTTTTCCATTGTTTATTTTTGTCTTCTTGTGATCCAGAGCACTGGGCTGGGGTCCCGGCATACCTTGCGCCTAAGGCAGGAGTCAGTGGGCCGTACAGTTTCAGAGTCATCAGAGGGACGGGGCACAGCCTCGGAGTATGACCTCACTGAGGATCTGTCATTGTCTGGGAGCCTGTGCCGCAGCCTACGGTCCCGTGGAGATAGCGCCTACCTGTCTCAGCGAGAGAGCCTGATGCTTCCAGTTGGAAGTGCTGATGGAGAGGAAGATGCCAATGGCTATGTCATGCCAGATCGAAATGGCAGAGGTAAGGGCAGCACCAGAAAAGGGAATTGCTTGAGAATGAGACATGATTCACATTCTCTTAAGCAAACTGAGGGATTGTTCCAGGACCAAACTAGAAAGACAAGCCTGACTATCTCTGGGCCATGACCTTCTCCAGACACCATTAAAAAAAAAGGTAACAAACAGAAAATTCCATGGCAGGCTTACAACTGACTACCTGATTGGAAATCAAAGCCGGCCCCACTAGAGTAGTATAAAGAGACACTATAAGTTGGTGAAACATCAGAACTTAGGAAATCTTTTGGATTGTCACTTCCCGAATCTCCCAGGCAGTACCAAACATGCTAGCTGGGAGATTCTGGAAACAATGGTCTAAAAATTATTTTTACCAATCTCTAGAGATGATTGACTGCTTCCTGGCTTCATCGTTGTTGTTAGAGCTATAGCAAGTTCAAGTAATGGAGCATTTGTAGTGGGAGCTAGGGGTGAACAGGATTTTTAGGACAGATGTATAGGTCCCAGCAACATGTAACAGTATATGTGGAGCAAATGCAACCCCCAAAGCCATGAAAATGCTGTATATCCAGGATGTTTTCAACCTGGCCAAATTTTTTTGACTAAAGAAAAAGGAAAAGTTAGAGATGAACTGAATGGCAAAACATGTTAACCAGTGCAGGACTCCACATGTGCATTCCTTTTTTCCTCAACCTTGGGAATTGGAAACATACTTTAAAAAATCAAGCAAGCTAACTTTCCTTGAGAACATAATGAATGTTACTTTCTAAGAGTAAAAGTGGCTAGAGGGCTGTATAGACATTCCCCCCACCACCTAGGACCATGTAGAATCCAAGGGCCAGAGACCCTTTACTTCTAAGAAAGGGAAATGGGACTGATCAATCTAGCAGAAAAACCTTTGCCTTGCAAACAGTGACTAAGGAATTGTTGCCTATCCCTTTCTTCTCTTTCCACACTATTGCTGCTGCTTCCACTTAATCTTGAGCCTCTCAATGCTGTTGTAGGGTTATCCCAGGTCCCTCAAACTGGGGATGGCAGGACCAGAGGCACAGCTTCCATCCTGGTTGAAACAAGGCAGTGTTGTGGAGGGTGCTTGACGAGTAGGCATAACTTGCCTAGCCTCAAAATGTATGTTTTTTAAAAAAGAATGGAGAATGAGCCAGTTATGTACGTAGCTGTCATGATGCTGTCTTTGTCCACTCACCAATACACAGCAATGCTATAGAAACTGCACATGCCACCCATTTCCAGTAATGCTATAGGGAGGAAAGAAAAAGCCTAAGGTACAGCTGCTGTGCTCTGCTAATTGTAAATGGATGCATGGTTCTGCCTCAACCTCAGAGACTGTGTGGGCCTGGACACCTATAAAAGGCTGTTAGTTTCCGCAAGTGACTACAAAATGACAATGGTTATTGTTTTCCTCTCCCATACAGAGCGTGCTGCCGGCCTTACTGCCTCCCTGGTCCAAGGCTCACTCCCTGTGCCTGAAACAGAGGAAGAGTACGAGTACATGAACCGGCGTGCCCCACAACCCTCACAGCCCCGGCCTGCCTCCCTAGAGGAACTTGGCTATGAGTACATGGATCTAGGCTCAGAGCTGAGTGCATCTCTGGGCAGCATGCCTAGCTCCCAACTGACCACACCCTGTCGGGATGAAGGGGATGAAGAAGAGGATTATGAGTACATGAACAAGCAGCCCAAGCTCAGCAAGTCCCTGAGCAGCATCCACAGCTCTCGAGGAGACTATACCGACATGGACTCCGGCATCACACAGGGTTCCCCAGATGAGCAAGGGTACGAGGAAATGGATGCTGTCTTGCCTGTAGTCCAGTGTCCTGGCTGCCAAAGTCCCCCCTATCCCAAGAATGGGTTCATAAACCCCCTGCAGACCCTGGAGGCCTCAGACTGTGCTTTTGACAACCCAGATTACTGGCACAGCCGAATGTTTAGCAAGGCTGATGTTCAGAGGACTTAGCCAAGGGTCAGCAACTTTATTTGTCTGTGAGGAAGATTCACCTTAATTCTGGCTGCCAACAGCCTTGCTGTGATTTGTAGGGTGAAAGGGGGAAGAACTTCCATAAGGCGTTTAAGCCACAGGGATGTTGACCCTAATAGGTACGACCAACCAATACGGGCCTCCCACTGGGTTGTGCCACAGCACCTCTACCTGGCACAGTGTCCTGGCCTATCTGTCTCTGGTTCGAATGCTTTGGACTCAGAGCACAAACAGAAGCTGTTTGGGGAGGGAGAATCCAAAAACAGGGGAAAGCCATTCCAGTACAAACAGAGAAGGTCTGCTGTGGCAAAAAGACCTCTTTTTACATATAAGGAGGAGATGACTTGCTGGTTGCTTCTGTGGGCCTGAGGGCTCTGCTCACATTGGAAGAGGATACAATCTGTTCACGAAGCAGCTACAGGTTAGAAAGTCAAGTCAAGTCTCCTGTGCTGAACTGACACCTCAGTGGTACCCCACAGTGATCCCTTGACGACAGTGGAGGCCTCTGGGTGCCTGCCACCACAACCACAGCTTTTCTAATGACAACCCTCTGTTCATCAACAGCAGAGGGGCTGAAGCACAAGCCAAGCATGCTGAGCCTTGTAGTTGGCTGTAAGATTGAAGGGGAGGAAGGGCCACCTTCAAGAAAGAAGACAGTGCCCTTGCTTGCTATGCCTGACTATGTATGCAACAGAGACCTTCGACTTCACAGAGGAGGAGAGGATTAGCTATCAGGGTGGATATGAAGGATAATTATGCTTTTTACTTTCTTTCTGAGAGCCTGATTCAACCTCATTTAGGAAGACAATATGCCTGAATGTGAGAGTGTGAGAAAACCTGTGGCATTTGATCCTACCTCTCAAGGTCAAGGAGAGATTAGAACCCAGAGCTCCAAGCTTCTGCCTTCAGCTCTGTCACTGATGTTCCACAGTATTATTAACAAGACCTGTGCCTTACAAATGTTCCTGTCTAGATGGAAACGCAAGAGAATGGACAGGAATCAAGCCTGACCTCACTACAGACCCCTGTTTCTATCTGTAGTGTCTAGATGCTCACTACTACAGGCAGATTAAATCTCTTGACAGAAGTCATCTCCAGCATACCAGAGCAAAGCGCAACAAGGAGAGATTGTGTGTAGCTTGTTCTGTAGACAGAAGTAACTTTTTCTGTCCCACACCAGGGAGGTATTTCAGGACAGAGAAACCTTTTAAAAGGCAGCATTCTCAATGTTGGCTCCTTAGTGAAAGGGAATATAGCATTTTTCTCAGGATGGGGGCCATGTAAAGGAAACAGCTGTAATTTAGTTCCCATGCCACCCAGTGAACAATTCAGCAAGGACATGCATTCCTGCTGAGTTGACTCATGCTGTGCAAATGGCTGCAGAGTTGCACTGTGGGCCTTAATACTGTTACTCCTGAATATTTTGAATCAGGCTCATTTACACAAGAGTATGATTTGGGAACACAGTTCTCCTTTCCATCACCACCATCTGCCCCACCTTACCCTAAAGGCTAGTCATACTGTATGTAACCTTGACTATGTTTCTACATGTTCTGGATTGCATCATATAAAGGGATATTTACAAAAGAGGGAAAAAATCAAATGTAGTTAGGGAGAGATGGAAGCTGTGAGAGAAACTCTGTGTTTGATCTTAGATCTCAGTGTCTTGTTTGACTCCTGCAAATCCTTTCTGCTGTGCGGTTTAAACAGGTTTCTCCCTTAAGCATTTAGTCTGTATTTGAACTGGCACAGCAAAATACAGTTAAGGAGACAAAAATAACCCAGATTGGTCAGTCGGTCATTTGGTTTTGGTCTCCAGTTTTTCATCTAAATTGCAAATATGTGACAAAGTTCCATGGAAATGTTTTTCAAAATGTAATATTACTTGAGCAGTCAAAAAGCTGATGAATTGCTTAGCAAAAAACAACAACACCCCCACAAATTTCTATGAACTGTAGCAGAATTTCTATCCATCCCTCATCATGTCCAGCCCTAACAGAGACGGTGAAAGAATAGATGATGTACAAACCAGAGCTCCACTCTTTTCAGACCCCACTGTTTCAGGTTTTCTTTATTGAAATGAGAGAAGCAGGCATTTTTAGTACGTGGGTGGATGGCATTTGAACAATGCTGAGATGATTGATTGACTGGATGCTGAAGGGGAGCTCTTATTTATTTTGCCTTAGAAGTTATTAGGCTCTGTGGTTATGATGTCCATGGATTTTTGTTTCTTCCTGCCCAGTGTGGGAAACGCCAGGAGTTGATAAATTAACTCCCTGTCAGGATTGGAATTCCGCAGGGTGTGGTGAAGGCTTAAAAGTTGAAAAGCAGGCAGAGTTACCTGAGTCCTGCCAACAAGACTGGCACCTGAGCTGAGTGGAAGTGCAAGGAGAGAGGTGCTAGTTAAGGCATGGGAAGAGTGCTAAGGATGCTATTAGACTGCCCCCTACAGAAAAAAGAAGTTATAAAATCTTGCCACAGTTTTAATTTGGGCTGCCAAAGAAGTAAAATCACTGAAGTGGAATCTTTTACGAGACGAGACTGGTGTTTTTTTCAGTTTGAATGATGTCAGCTTCTCCTTATCCTATTGCCATATTGCAAGACAAATCTAGTTAAGGAAATACAATATTTTAACAGAGTGGTAAATAACTTTGTATCAGTTGCTTCAGAGTTCACTAGTGTAACATATATCAAAAGTCTATCAAAAGGGTACAGAAATCAGTGTACGCTTTTGAGATTTCCCTAGATCACATCATTACAGAAAATTATCAAAACAAAGTTGGGCCAAAGGGAGAAGAAATCCTGACTCAGTGCTGAAATCATGGTGAAGGCTGCCTTGTCTAAGGCTGCTTTCTGATGTACACAAAATTACTTTTGAATAAAAAGGCATAGGAGCTCACCATCAAGTTTGACAACCAGAATTGTTTCTTTGGCAAGCAGTTCCTCCCAATGCATCTTCCTTCTTTTCCGATCATGGTCCTGTTGTTCAGCAGGATCCATTGTTGTAGTGATAGTTACTATTTAATTTTGACTGGCCAGCCAAATGGTCCTACTTTTGTTGGGTGGGTGGGGGACACTGTGTTAAGGAACATAGAACAAATTAAAACTAGCTTGGCAATAGTTCTACAAGAGAATGTAACTGTTAACAGAAGAAGTGGAATCTGTCCTAGATTAAATTTCAGCCAGTTTTTAAAAATAGATCTCGGTTTGGATTTGAACACATTGAAGCATTAAGGGGCAGAGTTCACTGTTGCCTCAGTCCTTGTGCCATCATTGTGCTTGTACAAGGCATGCATAAAATGCTATTGAGCATACTTTGGGCATACTCCAGAGAAGTTTTATGTGTGCTAAAACTCAACATTTGTACATAGGCAAGTCTTTTCTGTTTCCTTTTGGACTTGCGTATAGAGCCCGGTACCCTATAGTCCCTATCTTTGACTCTGGAATTATCCTGAGTAGAGTTACTAGCCATGAAAACAATGTCTGTATTTCTTCTTTTTTAAATGAAAGTTTAGTGTAAAACAACCACTAAATGAGGCCCAGATGTACATCAAATTGATATTCCGGGGATAGCTCAGGCACTCAGTTTTTAAAAGCTGGCACTTTAAGCCATATTCAGATCTGACAGATCTCTTATATGTGTTATGGATATTATGAAAAGGAAGCTGCTACTACTTCTTTCACTAGAGTTCTCTGCTTAGTTTGGGCCCATTTGCTGCAATTTACTATTAAACACAAGCTTATGCATGTCTAAGGCAATGTAGTTTACTCATCAGTTACACATGCAGAAAATTGCAGCCTTAAAGGTACAACTTCTTCCTGAGGATGGCAACTCTTATATTTAATAACGTTAAACTTATTATGCCATACAGCAGAAAGAATAAAAGGAACTCATATTCATAGTTTTTTTGTGGGTTTTTCGGGCTATGTGGCCATGTTCTAGAAGAGTTTCTTCCTGATGTTTCGCCAGCATCTGTGGCTGACAAGTTTATGTAATAGGATGTAGCTCTAGAAAAGGAGTTTGAGCTAGAGGAGGCAGGAGAGAGAGAAGAATCAGTTATAACAAGGAGGATTATGTGATGGAGGTGTTCTAACTCCTGTATTTACCTTGATTATGCTCTTCAGTTAAACATCTGTGGTATCAATGGCTTGACAAAGGCAGCCAATCTAAGGGACATCAGGACCTGGATAATTAAACTGGAATGCAGTTAAAAACATTACATGCAATAATGAACAACAAACAAAAAACATGCAAGTCTCCTCACTGACCTAAGTGGTTTTTGTGTTTTTCTAATAGCAGGGTAATAATGCCGCCTTAAATGTGCTCACCAAAGTTCGATGTGTTTATTGTCTGTCATAAAAGTCATGTTAGACTGTTATTGTTGTTTTCCCATGCTTAGAAACTGGTGAAATGAAGGTTTTGTCTTCTTTTTTTAAAAAAAAAATCTGAACTGGAAGGAATCCAAATGTTTACACACTCTGAATGGCTTTGTACCATGTCCCAGCTTCAGCATAACAAGGAATGATAGTGGTGTTTTAAAAAACAAGGGCAATAAAAACTAGACACTCTCTCTTGTCATCAGCCAGGACAATGGAGTACTCTTGTGCCAAGACATTAGCAAAATGGAAGGATGGCAATGGTCCTGCTTACATTAGGACATCCAACCAGACGTGTTCACTTTAGTTTACACTTTGCTTTCTAATCAAATAAATGCTTGTCAAGAAAGCTGATTTGGACAAGCAAGAAATTCTCATAGAAAGAGGATAAGATTTCCAACTCTGGGCCCAACTCCTGCACCTTTAACAACCTGGCAGCACAATCCCGTATACATCTACTCAAAAGTAAGACTCATTGACCACTGCTTACTTCCAGATAAATATGTATAGAATTGCAGCCAATGTGGTGGACACAATACAGTGACTTAATTTATGCAGATCAGGCTGTTGGCAAAATCACAAAGAGCAGGACAAGTAAAAACAAATAAAACTGTCAGGCCTCCCTGTTAGAGAGAAAATATTACAGCAATATAGTCTGTTGTAAATTGTAACTATGTAAATGGCTATGCCTTGAATGTATTCTTCATTAGTCCAAATGTAAAAACGATTAGTATGCTAATGTAGGGCCCTTTTACAACACAGTTATAGTACTTTGATTCTACTTGTAACTTGAAATCCTGGGGTTTGTAGTTTGGTTGTAGGCACCAGAGGGGCTTCCTGCCTGAGGAGTCCAAAGGCCCCTTTCTCAAATGTCCATCCCAGGATTTCAAAGCATGGAACCATGACAGTTAAAGTGGAATCATAGTGCTAGAATTCTGCAGTGTGGAGTGAGCCCCACCGCAAATCTTTTGATTGACTTCAAATATAATCAGTTCAAAAGTTGCACTTTTGGACAAGTTCAGTATGATTGCCTAAGAGGGCAGAAGGAAGATACAGGTTGACTCTCCTTTATCTGGAATTTCAAAATCCAAAATACTCCATAATTGTTCACATGAGTGGCTGAAATAGTGACACTTTTGCCTTTGCGGAGTTTGGTGTACATAAACTTTGTTTCATCCACAAAAGTATTAAGAATATTGTGTATAAAATTACCTTCAGACTTTGTGTATAAGATGTTTACAAATCATCAGTGAATTTCATATTTAGATTAGGGTCTCATCTCCATGATGTCTCATTATGTATATGCAAATATTCCAAAATCCCAAACATGTCTGGTCACAAGCATTTCGGATAAGAGAGACTCAACCTGTAGTTCTTTTAATGCACATTGTCTCCTGACATGAGGAAAGAAGGTGTAACCTTCTCAGGTCCTAGCTTCCCTATACACTTTCATTTGTTTTAATCCTTCAAAGAATCCTAGGAATCAAATTTTGGTGACATACTAATTAGAATGATCATTAAAAATTGCTGGCATCTGCTCCCCGCTTTGCCGAACTACAATTCCCAGTCAGTGTCTATTAAACAAGTTGAAATGTGTAGTGTGGACTTGCTGTCCATTATTTAATCAACTAATGTTGTTGTCAGCAAGCATTTCTCTGACATTTCCTTGGAACACTGTGTGACCACAAGTATGTTTGGAGGATGTAGTTTAGGCTTTTTCCTTGGAGGGCATGTGCTGGACACAAATAACATTCAAGAACAACTGAGTCCTTTCTGACGGAGGCTCTTCTTCATGCTAAAGATCTCACATATGTTTGTTTATATGTAGTGTGTGTGCGTGCGTGTGTATGATTGCGTATGTTTTGAATACAAAATAAAAATGAAATTGATAAACTGTATTATTTCTGTTTGACTACAGGAGTGGATAAGAATCAGTAGCAGCAGGGAAGAATGAGAAAGCTGCTTAATGTTCAGGATTTCTAACATGTTTCTAGCATTTGATGTACTTTGTGCCCATTATCACAGCAGTGAAAAGGTGGGAGAGTGTGGGCTAACCATAGTTTACATCATTTTAGTATTGGGACACCTGATTCATTTTGGTGGAGAGGGCACAAAACCTATTTCTTCTACTATAGCATGGAAGAAGGCTTTCTATCACTGCTGGTTGAGAAAGGCTGCATTTGTTGAAATTCTGTACCATAGTTTAAGACACAAGAACTTTGCTGGAGAGAAAACTGTAAAGCCTAGATCACAGGTGGAGAGTCTATGACCATGCTTTGCCAAAACTAGCTTCAAAGTGTTGTATTTAACTGAACTAGCATTTGGTGAACACTTCTCAAGGGACAGGCATAACATGCTTTCACACAGAATTTCTCAGTGTACTTAGAGCAAAGCAGTAAAATGGACACATAGGGGTGGGGTTTAAGTGGTTGAGAGATGGCTGGTAGCTTGACTCAAAATAGGGACTTGCACATTTACAGCACACATCCTTAGAACCTGAATTATAAGCATATTAACTTGGACATCCGTCTCACTGTGTAGAGCAAAGATTATTTGTATAGGCCAGTGTACATAGCATTGCAGCATAACAATGGCAAGGTAGTTTACGAATAGCGTCATTGCATGCCACCTTTTTGGGTATAACTTGCTCAAGATGATGTGTTTACTTTTCAGAGTGTTTACTCAGCAGTAGGAGGATGGTGCTTTCTGTTTCCACAGTGCTGGTTGGAGTTGGTAGGAATAGGATTGGTGGAAGCTCTCTGCCTCCAGTGCTTACATTGACTTTACTTTACTTTCCTCTGGTCCAAAACACTTGCAGAAATAATCCAGTTTGAGACCACTTTTACTGCCCTGGCTTATTGCTAGGGGATTCTGGAAACTAGTTTTTTGAAACATTTAGCCGTCATTGTCAGAGAGCTCTGGTGCCACAACAAACTACGGTTCCCAGGATTCCCTAGCACTGAGCCAGGGCAGTTAAAGTAGTCTTGAACTAGTTGGATCTCTGTTACTTATTCCATTAATGCAACCTTGATAGTAAGGGATGGGGGAGGAGGCACAAATCAACCCTTGAAAATGTAATTAGGAATGCAGTGGAGCGAAATAAACTAAGTAAAGTACATTAGAGTATAGTGAAGGAAAGTACTGGGTAAGCATGATAAAACAGGAGAACAAAGACTAAGCCATAAATGCTAGTCATCCTTTTTTTCCCTCCTTGAAAAATGCTAAAGCCTGTGGACCCTTTCAGATTATTCTAAAGAACAGGAAGTTGACACAATATAGCTCCTTGGATTTGGCCAGTTGTTCTCACCTTTGCATCCTCATCTTTCATTTTTTCTTGAGGCTGTTTGTAGAGATTTATTGCAGTTTAAAAGAACAATTTTGATGTGGCTTAGACCCCTCTCAGCATGCAGCAAACTATTAATTTTAAGTGGAACGCTAATCGAGGATGTGAAGAACTCACTGCATAATAAGTACTTTGTCTAAACTTTAGACTCCAAAGGGACAGCAGCACCACAAACAAGGGCTATATCACAGATAGGCAGCTGCTGTTGGGCTGGCAACTAGGTGCTGGAATTGTGCATCCCCCCCCTGCCAAATTTTTGGAGTACAAGCCCAATATTTCTAGACCATTTGCTATGCTGTATGTTGCTGATGTCAGTTCTAAGCCACATCTGGAAGGCTACAGTTCTGGGGAAAGAGTGGGATACAAAAAATAAAACAGTTATCTGCTCTAGAACAGCTGAAAACATAAAGCTCCATATAGACGAAGCAATCCTAACTGGTGATTTGCTAGGAATCAGATCTGCCCAAGTCACTTTGGTGTAAAATCACTGCTCCGGTCCCAGTGGAGAGAGTTAGGGAGAAATAAAAGCCATGGGAGTAAGGTGCCAACAAGCAACTGGGAGTCATCACAGCCTGCCCCCTCTGCAACCTCCCAATAGGCTCCCACCATCACCACATGGACATCCATTTTCTTACCAGGGACTCTCCTTTCTCTATCATATGCACCCTAAAGAGCAAACAATACAGGCTATAAACCAGGCCATAATGTGGCCCATTCTGGGAATGCTGCCACTCCTAATTCTTGGAAGCCACTGTTTTGGGATACCACATAGAGAGCAAATTTTTCATTCAATTGCAAAAGAAAAAAAATTCTTAGCAGACCCCCAACAAGTGCAGTCATGTTGGAAAGCCACGTAGCACCATGTTGTAGAACAACAAAAATAAAAAAAAAAATACATTTATCATGAAACATGCAAGAGGGAACTCTCTTCACTTCAGGCAGACAGGACAGACAACATCACACATACCCAACAAACACTCCCATCATGCTTCTGTAGCCATCACTTGTTATGAGAGGATGCTGATGCAGAGGTCAGCAGCTGAGAAGTGAAGGAAGGAAGAAATATCATCATCATCTTTTACCTGCCTATGTTTGATGAAGTCACAGGTCCAAAACACACTTCAGAAATAATCCAGTTTGAGACTACGTTAAGTGCTCTGGCTCAGTACTAGGGAATCCTGGGGACTGTAGTTTATTGTGGCACCAGAGCTCTCTGATACTGAAAGCTAAATGTCTCACAAAACTACAATTCCTTGAATTCCCTAGCATTGAGCCTAGGCAGTTAAAGCAGTATGAAACTGGATTATTTCTGAAGTGTGTTTTGGACCAGAGTTAGTATACATTCCTGTGGCCAGAGAGAAAGGCATTAGACAGTGTAATCCTTGAAGGGGGTGGTATCTGTGTGGTCCTTGAGAGCTTGCTGAACTGCAATGCCCAGCATTCCTCGCCATTGGCCATACTAACCAGGAACAATTTGTATATGCTGGGCAAGTAACCAATGACAGTATATAAATGTTGCCCTTTAACAACATTTGGAGAGCCTTATGATTCCCACCTGTTTTGAGAGTATACACAGACTAGGTTGTGATTAAATCTAATTGGGCCTCACTTCTGAATAGGCCTCCATAGGCTTGTGTGACGGGCACCGTACATAGTTATTTATATCTATCACTAGGAAAAACAAAATACTGTATATTGTACAAAACAACAACAACTAGTAGTAGTAGTAGTAGTAGTTTTATTTCTTTCCTGCCTATCCTCAAGGCTCAAGGTAGTGTACGTAACAATACAAAACACAAAAACAGATAAACCCACGGTTAAAATACAACACTATAAAACCATTAAAATACACTCATAACAGTACATACACAATTAAAATCGACCAATATGTGCAGATTATTTTTTGCAGACATCAGAATTCATTTTTTTTCCTCTCTGGTTTTATTTTTTTCCTTAAGAAGATTCATTGGGGAGCGCTCTGGGTTAAACGCCCACAGCTGACCAAGGCAGCCAAACAAGGTAGGAGCCAAATGGAGATATGACATTATTTCAAGGCATCTTTGCATCAGCATTTGTGGCTATGAAGCTGCTGGGAGGAGCAGTTATTCTGGACCAACTTGCAGTGCAAGTGTCTGTGCAAGCTTCTCGAACCCACAGCTTCCAGCAGTCGCCTCCCTTTGAATAGAACAGGTCAGACAACCAGCCTGAGCTTTGCTGCATCAACAAGACTATGGCTGAAGCCACACTGCAGCAACAATCTGGCTTGACACCACTTTGGCCCAAAACACACTGCAGAAATAACAATCCAGTTTGAGACCACTTTAACCACCCTGGCTCAGTGCTAGGAAATCCTGTGGCATGAGAGCCATGCCCCAACAAACTCCCACCCCAAGAATCCCATAGGATTGAGCCGGGGCAGTTAAAGCGGTGCCAAACGGGGTATTATTCCTACAGCGTGGCTGCACCCGAAAGCGGCAGTCCACACTTGACTGAAGAAGGGCTCAAGCTTGACTCGGGCTTGCCTCCTTTCATAGGTTGCTACAATGAGTGTCCAGCTTGTTGGGGGCAATTAGCTTACAGTTGTAAACCGCTTAGAAACTGCCGCTTAGGCATTTATGAAGCAGTATATAAATGAAGCTGCTATTGCTATAAATCAAGCCTGCACAACATACCATCCTTCTAAGTGCAAATGCTGCTAAAAAATAACTTCCAGCCAAATGGAGGACGGAGGGGAAGAAGAACTAGGCAGGCATTTAAAAACCCTTGTAAAAGGAAGGTAGCTGCCAGAGACCTTGTATTTTAAAAGCTTCCCAATTTAAAAAGCCATGTATAGTTGTCTAATTTCCTACTAGCTGCACTTTAAAGGGGAATAATATCACATGTGCCCATGTTGAGAAGTAGGCACATTTCGAACATGACTTTGGAGTATGATAAACTGATTGCTGACAAGAAGTGCAATTAATACATTGCGTTAAGTAAATGCTGGAAACAGTAAGAAAACCTTTTAAAATGTATTAAAACTTGTACCGTGCAGCAAAGTAATTTTTAAACATTAATGTGATTTCATGAGAAGTAAAAATCTTAATAAGTGTAATTTGTTAATGTTATTATAATCATTGAAATGTCCCTTTTTTATAATCTGGTCTATTTGTAAAATGGTTTAACCATTAACCTATCTGCCGCCCCAAGAACTTGAGCCTGCGTCTTAAACGTTGGCCCTTGCTTGCTTCCTAGTTGGGCAGGGCTGCTGCTAGACCAGACACTGCCTGTAGTTCCTCCGGCCGCCGCTAGGTGGGAGCGGCGTACAACTTCCCATCCCTCCTCATGACTCCTCCGTCGCGCGGTGAGGGTTTTTTTTGTAATCCTTTCCCGGCGTCCTTTGCGCCGCGTGATGCCTGACGGGAGTTGTAGTTCCCGGTGTCTAAAGGCGCCGGACACGCTTCCCAGCGTGCCGCGCGCAAAGCCCGCGCGCTGGCTGGCTCGTTCCCTCGCTCTGTCTCTCTCCTCCTCTCAAGCCCTGCCTGGTCGTCGGTCTCTGTGAGGCGGAGGCGGCGGCGGCGACGGTGGCCGCAGAGGTCCTAATACTACTAATAATAGCAGAAGGCGCGTCGGCGAGGAGGAGGCGGCAGCGGCGCTGAGGGCGACGGTTCAGTCCGACCATGTCGGGCGAGGAGGAGGCGGCCGAGCTGACGATCGCGGAAGACGCCGTCGTGAACAAGTACAAGATGGGGGGAGAGATCGCCAACCGTAAGTTGCTGGGAGGGAGGCAGGCAGGCAGGCAGGCAGGCTTCCTCCCTCAGGGACTGGGGCCGCCCTCGTCGTCGTCGTCGAGGGGAGCTGTCAGGGAGGGAGGGAAGGTGGGCGACCGACCCCAGGTCTCCAGGTGGGTTATTCTGGACCCTTTAACTGGCATGGCTTAATGCTCTGGGATCCTGGGAAGGCTGCGGCGAGTGTGTGGGAAGAAGCCCCATGTGCTCGGTGCTATGGAATTCTGGGAATGGTAGAGGTGGGGGCTGGGCTGCCCTGTCTCTCCCTGATCCCGAAAGAGGATGGGAGCAAGGAGCCCTCCAAACCTCCCTCAGCCCCTTTCCCCTCGGGTCCCTTTGGGAGGGAGGAACCGAGACTGCCCCGTCCATGGAGGGCTTGGGGCCCTTCCTCCTCCTCTTTCTGGCCCCAGAGAGGTGTCCTTGGCCCACACGCATGGCGCCGGCCCTCCTCCCTTGTTCAACCAAAGCACAGCGCAGGCAGGAATCACCCGCTTTGAGGCCGCCTTCGCTGCCCTGACCCGGTGTAGTTCTCTCTGCCAGAGAAGGCTCAGTGTCTCCCCAAACTATAACTCCCACCAGGATTCCCTAGCATTGAGCCAAGGCAGTGAAAGGGCTCTCTCTCAAAGTGGATCGTTTCTGCAGAGGGGCTTTTGGACGGATATGTCTCTCCTTGGAAAGGAGCCCTAGTCCTTTGGAGGAGCATTGCTGGGGGGGGGGAGGGAGGGAGGAATGAGCCGGCGTCTTTGGCTCCCTTTCTTCCAAGGGAGGGAGGGGGAAAGACAAGTCTTCGTCTCCCTGGGGTGGGCTCGGGGCCCCGTGTTTCCCTGGGGAGGCCGCCCTCCAGGAAGGGAGCGGGCGCATGGCATGGTCCCTCTCTGGGAGGCAGGCTGGTGGTGGCCATGTGCTGCTGCTGCTGCTGGCTGGCTGGCTGGCTGGCGCCCTCCCTTCCCTCCTCCTCCTCCTCCGCTCTCGCCCTGGCTGGCTCCCAGGCCTCTCTCTCTCTCCTTTTGTTTTCAGGAAGGAGCCCTGCTTCGGATCACATCACCTTTAAAAGGGGAAAGGAAAAAGAAAACCCTGAGCCTCCTGTAATCTAGGAAGTTGAGGATGAGGCAGGGAGCCAGGCAGCCAGAGGGAAGGCAGGGGAATCCTCGCTTGAAGGCTGGGGGTTGGGAGGGCTTCCCTGCCCCTTTAGTCAACCATATGTAAAGATACAGCTGTGTTAGTCTGTATATTCAGCATGTAGAGAGATCTTGCAGCCACCTTGAGACTCACTGAAAGAAAGAAGCTGGCCCCAGGAGCTTTCCTAGACTTCAGTCTACTTCCTCAGGTGCATTCACTCCACCAAATACATCTGAGGAAGTAGACTTGAGTCTAGGAAAGCTCATGATGCCAGCTTCTTTCTTGTGAGTCTCAAGGGGGCTGCAAGATCTCTCTCTACATATACAGTATGAGAGAGCTATACATAGACAAGATCTCTGTACAAATACAGTAAGCAGAAGAGAGATCTTGTAGCCTCTTTGAGACTCACTGAAAGAAAGAAGTTGGCAG
Source organism: Sceloporus undulatus (assembly GCF_019175285.1). Taxonomy (NCBI): domain Eukaryota; kingdom Metazoa; phylum Chordata; class Lepidosauria; order Squamata; family Phrynosomatidae; genus Sceloporus; species Sceloporus undulatus. Next base: position 158,020,633 of record NC_056523.1, on the reverse strand, counting down.
CATGATCTTTCCTAGACTTCAGTCTACTTCCTCAGGTGCATTTATTGATTCTACAGACTGTATGTTTGAACTATACCACATCTAGGCCCAAAACACACTGCAGAAATAATCCAGTTTGAGACCTCTATAAGTGCCCTGGCTCAGTGCTAGGGAATTGTAGGAATTGTAGTTTTTTCTGGCACCACAGCTCTCTGACGGAGAAGGATAAATGCCTCCCAAAACTACAGTTCCCAGGATCCCCTAGCACTGAGCCAGGGCAGTTAAAGTGATTTCAAACTAGATTATTTCTGCAGTGTGTTTTGGACCTTAAGTTTACTTCCTCAGATGCATTTGGTGATTCTACACAGCTATATCTTTGAATTCTGCCACATAGCTAGCTATACAGGATATTTAGCACACAGATCACTTCCAGGCCAAAGTGACAAACACATATTATTATTACTATTATCATTAGCCTTATTGTTATATTTATTTGTATCCAGGTTTCCCCCCAAAACTGGGACTCGGAGCGGCTTACAATTTAAAAAAACCAGCTCATACAAGGCAATATGGTCTGCCACCCATATAGGATTTTATAGGTCATAACTAGCACTTTGAATTGCACACAGATTGGATAACCTCATACCTTGACCTGCTGCATTTGGTTTTAAAAGGCTACTTTAAGTTTGCCCTTGTCTCTCAACCTCTCCCTTTATTTTGTTCTATCAAGACTGCAGCTATTAGTGTTACCACAAGATTCCTGTTAAAATATGTTGACCCTGTTGAGTACTAGATTGAGAGGTACACTGGTGTGTACCTTCGTAATTGAGAGATCCCAAAGCTCTGTCTTATGTTTGGGGTTTAGTTTGGGTAGCATAGCCCTATACTCTTATACAAGTTCTTTTTCTGGATGAATTTTTAAGTTTGAAGAGACAAAAGAGGCTTAACTGAAGATCTTAGCTTTACATGGAATGGACATAGGACAACAATGTCTTATCTCTCAGTCACAGCTCTGCCGACAAAGACAATCCACGATTCTTTGCTACAGCAAACTTCTTGGCGAGGAAAGGTCTTTCACTCCATCAAGGAAATCCTCAAGCTTGGTGAAGGAGACCTTAGTTAGATGAAACAGGACTGTCAACCAATGTTTTTGGTTTATACCTCACAGAAGCTAATCAATAGCAATTGAAAGTTTTTTTGACCCTCAGATGAGGTAACTTCATGTTGTGTGTGCCGGTTGACCCCATGAATTTCACTGGGTTTTGCTAGGCAAAGAATAGAAGAGGTTCTGCCAGTTCTTTTCTACAGCATCTGGTATTGGTTGGTGATCTCCAATCCAAGTACTAACCAGGGCTGACCCTGCTTAGCTTTCAAGATCTTACAGGATCAGATTTAAGACCTTTAGGGTATTTAAGACCTTAACTCCATTGTAGGAATAAGGAAATATCTAGCAATGGGTCTACAACTACAGAGCCTTCTAAGTAAGGACACAGAAGTCAATAGCCTGTAAGAAGTAAAAATGATAATCTTGCTGTGTGAGGAGAGATCTGAATTTCTATGATGGGCTTCCTCCTTGAGCAGCCCCCTTTCTTGCTTGTCTGTATGAAATTCCAGACACATGAGTATGCAGTTCATGACTGCCTCTTATGGCTACCAGACTGGTGCTTAAATACAAGGCTGAATCAAAGAGATGTGTATCAATTGTCATATGACTTGGTGTGTATATCAATATGATCATTGCATGTACAGTTGGGTACAAAGTTTCCAAGATTAGTTACATAGCCCATGCGTTCTTTTACAATATGTTCAAATTATTTTTATTGAGAGAGATTACAGAAACCTGTATTTGCTTATTTTGGATTGATTAGATCTTGACTGCTGCATTAGATCTCAGGGGCAGAAACATGACACATTGTGGAAAAATTACTGTTACATGTAGTGTGCCCACTGGATAGAAGGGACAATAAACATTCTGCTAGTCAATGTATTCCTAATACAGAGAATGAAAGCATTAAAGATTACATGAAGTATGTAAGAGCATTCTACTTTTACAATTATGAACACGCATCCAGGCAGATGAGGTCTTGGTTTCCTAGAATAACATTTTGTTGCAGATGTTGTACAAAAGTAGACCTTTATGGCAAGCATTTTATAACATTGATCCTGGAAGACGTATTCCCAGTTTTGACCTGCCTACCAGATACAGGTTTTAAAAAATTATTTAGAGGAGAAAATGGCTGGGCCAGATTTTTCCAACAAATATATTTGTGCTGCTTCCTTTTTTTTAAAACAGTGGCTCAGAACAAATGTTCTACCTTGTATGAATCTGGATTTGTAGGCTTTGGGTATTTTGGTATTGTGGAATACTCTTTATTCTGCAGCCACATATATTTATGTGAATATGAGGTGTTTTTCTACCCTGTAATACATTCTCTTTCTCCTTGGAAGCCAAAATACACCTCAGATTAAGGCACTTGGCTGAAGTGTTTTACCACCTGGATGAGATATATGCTGGATGTACAGCTGATCTGGGAGTAGAACCTAAGAGTCATATACCTATTCCTGGTAACCACTAGATCATTGGCCAAGTCCTGCTTATTTTTCTCACTCAGATAATTTTGAGAACTTTATTACTTTGCTCACTGGAAAAGATTTGCTAACTATAAGATTATTTTAACTTTTAAAAATTATTAGTAGCTTAAAGAACTTCCTGTTCAATTCCAACCAAATTTAATCAGAAATAAGTTCCACAGTGATCCTTGCATTCAAGCTTTGCTTACAGTTGCATCTTTTATGCTGATTTTTATTGTGTATAGTACATCTGTAGCTTCAGCCACCTGGGAAAATATGGAGAAAAAGTCAGTTCTATTAGACTTTTAAACAGATCATGCACTTTGTAAAAGCCCTGTAATTTCAAAACTTTTTGTGTGTGCCAAACCTTAATCCTAACCTTGTGTTGGTAAAAACGAGCCCTCAATGTCTCTGTTTTGACATTCTTTTTGTGATTCTTTATATTTTGGGCATATAGAATGGCATAGTTTTGTGCAAAATACTCATTTTGAAATTTTGTCTTGAATTGCAGGTATCTTGCGTGCTGTGATAGAAGCAGCCAAACCTGGGGTGTCTGTTCTCACCTTATGTGAGAGAGGGGATGAGCTGATTACAGAAGAGACTGGCAAAATCTTTAAGAAGGAGAAAGATATGAAGAAAGGTAACATATTGCTCTATAACTTTATTTTTTAATGTGCAAATCATGCTCCTGTTTAAGTTACAAGCATTTTTGAATGTGTTTAATGGGTTTAAATGTAGAAAGATGTAAATGGGAGATTCTATGGACATGGAGCAAAGGTCCACTGCTGCCAACAAACCTAACCAGATCTCACACCTGATTCACTTCAGGTAGTTCTTTGCTCCTTATAGACGTATGCTATGTTTCTATTACCGAGCTAGCCATTGACACTCATGCTTACAGTGTCTGAATGAGTATTATGCTGTTGGGAGTCTAGAACTTCAAAGAAGTTTTGCCTCCAACATTTAAAAAAGTGACACCCAAATAACATTCACATTTGTGGGAACTTGTGGCATGTTAAAGGGAGAGGATTAAATTTATTTTTGTTCTGGTCTTAATGGGACCAATGTAATTCTGAGGCACTGAGGCTGTTTTCTTACTCTTTGTTTTTGGGACAAGCATTACTTGAAGTACTGCAAAATTTAAATGCTGATATGAAGATTATTAATTTTGTTGTGGCAGAAATTGCTTTTGTCAGTCTTGGGGGCATGACTTAACTATAGCTAGAAACTTGGATGAGTTTGCCATGAAAGCTGGCTTACTTTGACTGACATAAGTATTCTCATAAAAAAGTACCGTGCCTTAATTTGCATAGGAGCATGAGTGACCAGTAGTATAATGTTCCACAACACTAATGTTTTCTAGTGAGGATTAGAATCAAGAGAACAGGCAGAATTTCACAGTTATCAAATTGAGAAGCCAAGATTTGATGCTGACCGACCAATTTAATAACATTTTGAGCTGTCTTTCACAAAACTTTCGGATTTTAAGTAAATTACTTTAAGAAGTTTTTTGGGGTAGGATTTTATTGGTGGTGCACCACTGCCATGCATGGTTGTTGAAGGTTGATGGTAAAGTGAAATGCTTCAGTTTACATGGGCACTATGAAGAGTTCCAGTGAACTAAGATTTAATTAGAAGGGCATGCCTTACTTATTTCATTGACACTCCTGAACACACATATTTAGGAGAGAGCACTATTGTACACAGTGGAGATTCTCTGAAATTCTCTGAGGTGATTTGCCATTGTCTTTCTCTGAAGCACAGCCTACAGCATCTGGTATTCATTAGCTATCCCCCTAATGTTGACCATGCTTAGCTTCCAAGATCAGATGGGATCTTTACCTCTGAGTAAACATACATAGGATTTCTCTCTTAAAACAATTGAGTTTGCACTGGGATCTTCTGGAATTGGTCTTTTGAAAAATAGCACAGTGACATCTGGTAAAGTTGCCTATGCTGCATCAGCTATTCCAGGTCATACCTTATATGTCTTTCTTTAAGAATGGCCCTAGCCCAACTCCTTTTAAGATGAGGAAGCCCATAAAGTTACAGGACAGGTTGGTATAGCTCAAGTAATTATTATTCACTCGCAAGGTGTCAGCAGGAAAAGTTATAGCAATCCGGTTACGGGACAAATGCAGTTTTACAATTATTTAGGGTATCTTGCCTTCCAGATTCCAACCGTTCCTTTTGTGACCAAGGGCAAAGGCATTTCTGCATAGGGAGCCATGTTTGTATTACAATAAATTTCTATCCTTCAATATAATATACTGACAACTAATACACTATATTATATTTTACTGGAGTGGGTTAACTGTTAAAGGTTTTCTTTAGGACTTGCATGATCACACTGCTGTTCTTTGTTTTGTGCAGGTATTGCCTTTCCTGCAAGTATATCGGTAAACAACTGTGTCTGTCACTTCTCCCCCTTGAAGAGTGACCAGGATTACATCCTCAAAGAGGGTGATTTGGTAAAAATGTAAGCATCTGAATTCATGTTTTCTGATTATCTATTGCCTCACTAACATTCATTCTCTTGCGTATTTTAAACTGGTTTATTCCAGAGTGTATTGAACTGAATGGAGCATAGCTGCTGAGCCACTTCTGTGAGGCCCAGAGTTCTAATGCTGACAGAAGGGGTTGTACCTCTTGATGAAGTATTGGTTTTGCTTGGCAGATGAGTTTGAAAGTTAAATTGTTTTGCTTTGCTTGCTAGATAGGAATTGTTTCTTTAACTGCCATACAGATTTATTGGGTTGGGATGTTTTAGATAAATGATTTGTAAGCAGCGTTGGGAGGTCATGAAAGTTTCCTTGTTATTACCTCTTCTGTCCCTCCCCCCTCCTTTGTTTTGCAGTGATCTGGGAGTCCATGTCGATGGCTTCATATCAAATGTAGCATACAGTTTTGTCATTGGCGCATCCAAGGTAAATTTATGTGTGTGGGTTTGGGAAGTCAAGTGAACATGTATCTTTCAAGGCATCATGAGTTCAGTAGAAGCATTGTATTAAAGGAGTGGTAGTAGAACCAGTTTGCAAATAAACGCTATGTAGCAGCAGATGCTAGTAACTAATTTTTTAAAAAGTGCTTCTCAAATGATGTACTGCAAAAATAATATTTCAATGTTTAATTTCTTCTGCATTTTCAATTGAAGTGTGATGCCTGAGTTAGATGGCATCTGAGTCTGTTAAGTAGTTTGCAAGTATAACACAGTATGGCAAGCAAGATCAACTGACATCTCCAGCTGCTGTGATTAAGTACCATTGTTCTGGGCACATAAAACAGTGACTTTTATATTTGTATTTCCCAGTCTTTCACATAACTTTAAGTTTGTGTGTGTGTGTGTGTGTGTGTGTATGTTTAAAGCACAAGTATGCTTATGTGACACTTGCTGCTGAGGGTGTTTGTTTTGAGTAAACTTGGCATCTGTAAATGGCTGCATTAATTGATGGAAGAAAGTAAATCAGTTAGTGATGATCCATAGAATAGAACAGTCCTATTGATCTGTTGCATTGAGTGCTGTGCATGAACATACAGCTTCTTGAGTGTTGTATCTTATTAAGTTTGACCAAGGTTAGATAAACATTGTAAATTGTTAAATCCATGACTCTTCAAAATGAGCATGGTAAAATATATTAGTAAACAATACAGACTGTATTCTGTATAACATTTATCTCTTTAAAAGCTGTCTTTTGAGTGTCCACTGAATTTTTCCAATTACAGAGGAGATTTTAAGGCTATTCTGACTGAGATCACAAACAATCATGCTCTAGTCTAGAGTATTGTGCCTGCTACTTTTCAGCTTTGTTTCAAAAGTTGTTACTAATTTAGCATGCAAGGCAAAATAGAGAAAAGAATGGTCCGTGGGTGCTGGAATGCCTTGCAAATCCCATATGGCAAAATATGTATTGCGTCATCCAGCATTAGTTAAATACTTAAGTTTTATTAATTCCAATAGGAAGATTTAGTCATGGATTAAATTCTCCCACTTAAAATCATTGGGACAAAAATGCCTAACATTAGCAGAATTATGCTCTCAATGTTCTGTACAACTGTACTGTTTTCAACATGTTTCATTGAGAAGGATCTTGAGTACAATATTTTTCCCTGAGCATGAATGCTTATGTGTAAATGCAGGCTGATTTCCCCTATCCTTTCAGGAAAATCCAGTGACAGGTCGTAAAGCTGATGTAATCAAAGCTGCTCACCTCTGTGCTGAAGCTGCCCTGCGCTTGGTCAAACCTGGAAATCAGGTGATAATAGGCAGTGGTTACTTTGCGCATGTATCAGGTTGTGGTAGGCTGTCAAAGGTACAAGCCTGAACATAATCTGAATGATCAGATGGGAAAAATCATTAGCTTATTCTGGGAGGAGCTGTTAGTTTTGTGGGAAATCTGGGACTGACTGACCACAGAGAGCAGAATCAGTGTATGTCTGTGGTTTCAAACTGTAAAAGACTTCAGCTGCCTAGACAACATTTGAGCTAGTGTGTTTGAAAAGATAGTAGCTTCTAAGAACCTCATGTTGTCATGAGCTTCTCTGAAAATGATTGAAGGTGTGTTCTTCAAAAAGTGTACAAATATTAGGCAGATGAAAATACATTTACCGTATTTTCCGGTGTATAAGATGATCTTTTAGCCCTGTTTTATACGCTGGGTTAAGCGTTCGCTGGCCTCCAGAGACAGGTGAATGACGTAGCCACCTCACTGTCTCTGGGGGGGGGGGAGTATCCTTGCGGGTTCCTATCCCAGCAGGCACTGTGGCCGGGCTCTCCCTTTCTCGCCACCATTACTGCTGAGGTGAGGGAATGGGGGGCTGGATTTGGGGGCTGGAAGTCAGAAAAGGTGGCGGAGAAGCTGCTCCAGTGCTGGTCCGACAGGAGAGGGATGATCGGACCGAGGGGAAGAGCCGGCCCCTTATGCCTTGCTGCCCCGCCCAGAATGCACCCCTCCAGCGGCTTCTTCCGCAGCGGCAAGTGCTCTTTTGGGCCGGACTGCGGGAGGCCCTACTGCCACTTTCAACACCCGCCTTCCAGGCCTCCACAGAGGCCCCCTCAAGTTGGCGCGTGTAGGCACCAGACCCCTTTAATTCGGCCTATAGTAGGCCAGAGCACTGCCTGAACGCAAGTTGGGGGTCGTTTTATACGCCCAGTCGCCTTATCCACAGGAAAACACGGTATATGTTTGTCTTTTGAAACAGACTTGAGATCTTGCTTTTCCTGCTTAATCAATCCATCTTTGTTCTGTAATTTATGCTGACCTCACAGTATATCTCTGTGGTTAGCTTCTGCAATGAGAACTGGACATTCTAGCTTTGTCTTCTCTTATTGCCATTTATTTCATTTCTGTCTCATTTATATAGCTTATGTAATCATGTATAGCTGCTTGCTATTAAATTGTGATTTTTGTTTGAAAGTACACAACCCGTGGCCTTGCTTCCTGGATTATCAGGCCAATTCTAATGTAGAGCAGATTTTATTACAGGGTTTTCATTAGTAGCTCTTGTGTGTGCCCGCGTATGTGTGTTCACACACTCATAGACAAAGACAGGCACATATACATGGGGTGGGAAGAAATTTATGTATGATGTTCTGGCCAGTGTGGGAGTCATAAAATTGGAAACAAGGATTGGTTCCTGGCTTTTTTGTAAAATATAGGTAAATTGAAATTAAATGTCCATATTTACTCCCTCTCAACAGAATTCCCAAGTGACTGATGCCTGGAACAAGATAGCTCATTCATTTAACTGCACACCCATAGAAGGTAAGGGCTGCTGATTGAAGAATGACATGACAAAGAACAAGAGTAAAAGAACTGTCTTCATTAGTGTTATTAGTTGAAATGTATAACTTGAATTAATGGAGGTGATAATAGTTCTTCTAAGATTATGTTAGCTTTAGATGCCTTAATGACTTTGGTATATCATTATTACAAATAATTATTTCAGTCTATCCCTTTATAAAATCTGAGGATGCCCAAAAAACCTGAAGCCTGTTTGGATTTCAGGATTTATAGCTTAATTTGGGGGACACATTTTCGAGTTGGGTATATTTTTAAAATGACATGAGGCCATTTTGAGTTAGAAATTTCTGTAGATAGGCATGTTAAGGTGAATCTGCTTGCTGTATTTTCCCTTCGACATTACCTTTAACTGAAGACTAAACGAGTAAATCAGCTTTTGGAAACAATTCAGCAAAATAAACCAAAGACTTGAAGGGGGAGTAGTATTGAAAAGAGACAAGGCAAATGGATTTTGGCATTTATCCTGTGGTGGTGATGTCAATATAAGAATGTTTTGGGGTTTTTTAAATGATTTGTGTGTCACAAGAGGGTTCTTGGCTGCATTCAATTCAAAGGTTCAATTAAACTTTCAATTAAACTTGATTGGAATAGAATTGCAGTTTCAAGGTTAGGTTGTTATTCCCTTATGAGGTCTTGTAAATTTATTGTCTTCCATCTTGTGTAAAACAATGTCAGCAGAAAAGTGAGGAGGTGGTTGTTTATGCTGTTAAGGGACTCTTAAACAGTCGCTCTTTTTAAAATATACAAGTAGTGTGGTCATCCAGACAGCCACAGTGGTTATGAAACTAAATAGAACTGTCCTTTGTACAGGTAAACCTTTGTTTCTCCCCACAAGTAGCCTCCAGGTAAAAAGCTTCTGCTTTCCTGCTCACATTTTGTGATATGAAAGCATATGAGATTTTTTTCCCTTAAACAAACCAAGGCACACTACAAAGAAGAAAGAGATAACTGACCATATACTGAACAGGACTTTGTCAGGGTGTAACAAGGGGAACGGAATAGTGAGACATCAAAATAGAAAAAAATGCTGTGGGTAATAGACACATTGTTTGTTAGAAGGTCCTTGGCACAGTTTCAGATTCAAAATGAAAAGGCTTCCCTAAAAAGCCATTAAATATGTTGCCATTCAACTTTGAGGTAGGTATAGAATTATGCCTTCATTTGTCCTGTGTCGCTCCTCTCTGAATTCAGGGGCATGCAACAGTTGGCACCAATTTTACAGCCAGTTGTGCTGCACAGCATTATGGGTATGGCCCTCAGACAGATTTACATACTGCATTTTAAGTGTACATCCAAGACTGCTTTCTGAACGAAACTGATATGGCTGAAAACAGATCTGTCTTAGTGATTAATATAGTCTTACTGCTATCACAAGTGCATACTTGGTTGCACTTCCATGTTGCTGTCTAATGTAGAAAAAGGTTCTTAATGTGAACTGTAGGAGTGCCTTTTGCACTGTTAAATTTAGCAACAAACAGTTAGAAGCAAGAGGCTCAGAAACAACATTGAGAGGTTTAATTGGAAGGAAAGGAGATGAGAAGTGGGGATACAGAGATTTGTAGGAGGGCAAGCCAAAACATAAATGAAGCATGGAGAATGTATGGGCTGGGGAGAGAAAAAAAGAGTTAACATGGTGCAGAGGAACATGCAGTATGAGGAAACTCCAATAGAAAGTGAAGAGAAAACGGGTTAAAAGAGTGGATTAAATGCTCACAGAGCACCCACCATATAAAACTGGGCTTTGCTAGTTTGAGTTATACATCTCTGCTCCAGGGCAACAAAATCTAAAGCTGACCTTAGACGGATGGCACTGGTGGTTGCAAGTAGTAACTGTATCAAATGTATGGCTTTCCTGAACTGAATTATTATTGACACTGTGGTTTGTTAATGACAATTTCCTTGTATAAATAACAACATCCATGTCTGATCTTAGCTCTGCTTTTAAGTCTAATGTCTTAAAATGTGACCAGCAAGTCACACTGGCTGCTTTCCTATATCCCTGCTAATAGATACTCATTTTTACAGGGATGCTATCACATCAGCTAAAGCAGCATGTGATAGATGGCGAGAAGACCATAATTCAGAATCCCACAGACCAGCAAAGGTATGTGTCTTTTTCTAGAACTGATGCCAGGATGAGTTAGGAACCAAGAAAGACCTGTGATGTATTTTTGGTATTGTGCAGTGGAAGCATTTGTTGTAAGATGAAGTGGAATCCATCATATGAAACAAGTAGTTTGCTTCATGTAGTCTTACTTATCTCCATCTAGAAAGGACCATGAAAAAGCAGAATTTGAGGTCCATGAAGTCTATGCCATTGATGTTCTCATCAGCACTGGAGAAGGGAAAGTAAGTGTGCTTTCTTTGTATTGTCCAGTAAATAGGTATCCTACAAGATTGGCAACAAGATCTAAACCATTTGTTTTCGTCAATAATTTTGTGTATATTTAGGCTGTGGAAATAACTGTGTAACCATAATTATGTTTCAGAAGCTCCCTTTATCTGCTTTTGTCTTTGTGTAAAACTACCTGTCACATGACTTTCATTGGCTGAGCAGAACTGGATATTATGCTGCTAAAACTGTATGGAATTATTTAAATGTCTTTAGGCCAAGGATGCTGGACAGAGAACTACTATTTACAAAAGGGATCCTTCCAAGCAGTATGGTTTGAAAATGAAAACTTCCCGTGCCTTTTTCAGTGAGGTGGAGAGACGCTTTGATGCTATGCCATTCACTCTCAGGTACTTGTTTTCTGTTATACTGTATTTGTTTATGCACTTCACAGCAGGGATCCCAGACAGATCCTCAAAAGTTAATGGTTATTACTATTTTAATAGTGTTTGGACATGTCTTGAAAAAGTAAATAGAATGTTCCAGATTACATTGTTCTGTGTAGACATGCAAGGTGTTAATCCCGCACTTGAGCTAGTCAACAGAACTGTATACTCTGTGCTAACAGTATAGGAATTCTCTAGCCTGTATAAACCAATCAGGCTATGTACACTGTTTGGCTTATTTTTTGTAGTTCTAGTTCTGTGGGGAAGGGAGCAATGTAGCACATGAAAAGTCTTCTTCAGCAGTCACCTCTTTAGCCATACACTCTCTGTGCTACAGCTGAAGATGTAAGGGCTATGTACATTGTTTATATTCTGTGCAGGTATGAACATTATTTAATAATAAGACTCTGCTGCTTTTATGAATCCTGAAATGCCTACACTCAGGTTCTTAACTTATTTTTATGTTACACCTAGGGCATTTGAGGATGAAAAGAAGGCCAGGATGGGAGTAGTAGAATGTGCCAAACATGAGCTGCTCCAGCCTTTTAATGTCCTCTATGAGAAGGAAGGTGAGAATTTGTTGCTGGCCCACTATCCATTTAAGTTTGGAACTGGACACTTGTTCTAAAAAAAAGTTTGTATTATTGGACTTTGGAATAGGATTTGAGTAACTGTGAAGTCCAACCTCCAGATAATACTGGAGTTCAGCTCCCATCATCTTTGCGTGCTGATTTTCTGATTTGTCAGAGTTCAAGTACGGACTGGGTCCGTATTAGGGTTAGAAAGGGGCGTCACTTCCTGATGCCCCTAACCCTAGTACGGACCCAGTCCATACAAAATGGTGGTGCCTGTTCCACACGGCGGCTGCCATTACGACGTCACAACCGTGCTGCCTCTAAACGGGGCTGCGCGGTTGTGCCGTAGTGGGGCCGCACGAGGGCGCCTAGAGTGCCCTTTCTGCAGCCCCGGAAGGAGGTCCGTTTCGGAGCTCCTTCCAGCTTTGCGTCGCTGGGTGCAGCCTTTACATGGCTGCGCCAGCGACGCAGAAGAGAAAGGGGCCAAGTGGCCCCTTTCTCTTCCTCCCTGCCGCCATCGGGTGTCCTTGGGGCTTGAAACTCCAAGGGCATCTCTTTCCAGGCCACGGGGAAGCGGCCTTTTGCAGCTTCCCTGCGGCCTGGAAAGCGGCGGATCAGGGCCTCGGAGGCTGCTGTTGTGGCAGCTGAGGCCCCAATCCGGCGGGGAAAGGGCCAGTTACAGGCCGCCCCAAACGGGCAGTCTGTAACACGCCAATATATATTCCAGATACAGCATTTGTATGCTAAAGCATCTGTATCTGCTGGTTGGGTTGTATTTCTGATTAATTTCTTGGCAGAGATGTAGTTGTAGACTTGGACTAGCATTTAAACTACTTTCTAAGGCAAGTGGAAGGAATTTCCTGAATTGCTAAATGCATTTATTGTGAGGGGAGACAGGCAGGAGCTTCCATATGACATCTTGATGGTTGTCAACAGACAACATGAGACTTATTTCAGCTTTGGAATGTGTTTGAAGCCCAGTACAAGTGTGGATTCTCCAATCCAGAAGTGGGAAATCTTGGGTCTCATGATGCCAGTCTATCTCTGGGCTTCCCCAGATGTGTTGGGGAGATGGTTCCCAGGTTTTTGCAATTTTTTGAAAGGTTGAAATGCTTCTCCAAAGGGTTAAGTAATGACAGTGAGAACTTTATACTTAAATATGGTGGTACTTTGGGGTCCACTGTTTCCCCTTTTGACCTTGCCCACTCCTGGATTGGGGCTCCTGAGAACTTCTCTGAAACTGAATTTGGGCCTTGCTGTAAAAGAGATGTTTCATACACAGAGCTTATTCCTTCAGTGTTTGCTGGCGTCCGAAGTGGTTGTCACAAAATGTTCAAGTTGGCTTAAGTAAGCCAAAAAGGGAAGAGAGGAGAAGGAAGGAACTTCCGTTTAGATTGTTGAAATTAATACTTAATTTCTGCTATTGCAGTAGACCTGCTAGAACCAAAGTGTTCTTCTGTGCATATTCTTTTTGCATGCATGTATATCAATTGACAATATGAGAACTTTTCTAATGTCCTGATGTATTGTTAATTTCCAGGAGAATTTGTTGCCCAGTTTAAGTTCACAGTGCTTTTAATGCCCAATGGTCCTATGAGGATAACTAGTGGCCCCTTTGAGCCCGAGCTCTACAAATCAGAATTTGAGGTACAAGATGCAGAACTGAAGGTCAGTGCAGCAATGTTATTCTTCATAAATTTGAAAAGCACATAATTTTTTATCACCATAAATTAAACTGAGTTTCCTATTCCCAATATAAAAGTAGTATAGTAAATATTAGTCATGTCTAGATTTTTTTGTTGTTGTCTAAATTGAGTAGGCAGATCCAAAGAGAGCAGAAAGCTGGTGTCCATTTTAAGTGTCTAGAGAATAGCCCACAAGGAAATAGAAAAATGTATTAAATTTATGTTTCTAAGCATGATAAAAGCGCAGCAAGCATCTTTCTGTACGGCACTAAATAGGCATTGGGACTAATGTAGCTATAATAGTTTCCCTTGTTCTGTTCAAGAGAAACACTGGGGAAAATGTTGTGTCCCCTGATATATACATACCCATAGCATGGCCTGTCCGGGTTTTTAAAAATGCAAAAATTCTTCAGGCATGTGGCCAGATGAGATGTGACATTTAAGCTATTTGCTGCTTCTCCCAGTAGGATCAGATTCTTCCACAATGTGAACCAAAGTTTTCTTCAGTTTTGAGTTACAATGAAGCATAAGAACAAGTTCTATACATTCATAGAAAGTGATCTGGAATTAAATCAAAAGCAGTTGTGTAGGCCTTTACTTGCGGTGGTGATAGTATTATTCGTGTGACATCGTGTTCTTTTCTTTGGCCTGATCATGGTTACTGTCGAGTAATTCCTTGTAGACAGGTGAAAAGTAAAGTAGCTGGCTCCAAAGGATGCACAATTCAGCACTATGTGACGCCAAATGTCAATCCCAGTGTGTGCCAAGCATTCTAAGGCTGGCTGTGTTCCTTTATGGCTGGCAGTAATTTTCTCTTTGGTTTTGTTGTAGAAAAGAGGGAACTGCATTCTAGGTATTGCTGTTTACTTCTTTTTTTCTTACTTTACCAGGCACTCCTACAGAGTTCAGCAAGCCGTAAAGCCCAGAAAAAGAAGAAAAAGAAGGTAACTTGATTGGTTATGTATTTAATGATTTCATATATGTTAACTGTGTTGATCTAGAATCAGTGAGTCCCCCAAATTATATTTATAACTTGGATCTTCCTACATCTGGATCTTACTTTGGGATCTTGGCATTAACATGTGGTCATTTCAGTCCATGATATAGTATGATAGTACTGCACTTCCTTTATTCAAATGGCAGGAAGGTGTCAGGAAGCTTCATAAAAGCAGGATAAATGGATGTTGGGCTAAATGATGAATCTACAATCCTCATTGATATTTGCTCATGACTTTAGGGAGAGGTTCGCATTATTGAAATCTTGATAGAATTTGAACAACAGAATTTTAATGTGTGCATGTTTTGGTTCTTTTTATATTTCCAGAAGTCTATTAGTGTTGTTGGGATTGAAAACAAGCAGGATATTTCTTCCAGTGTTTTTTACCCTTAAGTGGAAGTATTTTACTGCAGTTTCTAACACCTGAGCAATATAATTTATTCTCTTTGTTCCTATAGGCATCTAAGAATGCTGAAAATGCCACAACAGGGGAAACAGCAGAAGAGAATGAGACTGGCGATTGAATGGCTTTGAATTCTCTACATAGCACCTGATTCTTCCTCTCACATGCCCCCACTCAAAACAAGAGAAACAAATATCCCCTAATGGCTGTTTGTCCCATAGGACCAAATGACAAATAGCCAGGACTTCCCACAGAGTGCAACCAGCTGTGATTGACTTTGCCACTGAGGGAGGAGTCTCTTGGCCACTTCAGAATACTTTAAAAAGTGTGAACTAATAAAATCAGGAAACAAAAACTAGTCTACATCCAATCTTTCTAAACTTTGATAATAGTTGTGCTCATTAGACACAATATTCTGAGCAAGAGGGAGTTTTTTGTTAGCTCTCTCCCCCCCCCCTCCCCTTTCCTTTTTTACAGGTACAGTATGCCAGTTCCTCTGAAAAATTCTTTGGCATCTTTTCACAACTGTTCAAACATGCAAAAGCTCCATCTTCAAATTGCATTACATCCAGTTAGTATATAACTTGCATGCTTGATTGGTGTTCTGATCTTCAGTTTTGTTTTCCCCCCTCTGCTTAAAACCCTGGGGCATTCATGTGTTGCTCTTTGTGTTTTCCTTTGTAAACTCACAATGTTGTGTTTTTAAAGTTGGTGGAAAGCTGGTTTAATTGCTGCACAGACATTATCATTTTAATTTCTTTTAATCTGTTTATATGATTTACTGTTTTTTTAAAAAAATTATTGTCCCAGTTCAAAGATACGTTATAAAATCTTTCAACGTACCTTGTAAAATCTTTTCTAAGACCCAGAGACAAAATAAAGCTGATCTTTTCAGAAATCCACCAGCTCTCGGCAAAAGCTTTAGCATTTTTGTTCTTCTGTGTTTATCTATTCTGTACACACTTGCCTTCTATAGACTAAAACTTACCACTGTCCTGATTGATAGGTTGTGTAAAGCAGGATTTTTCAGAAGAATCCTAACCATGTGTCTTTTTTAAAAAAATTATGAAATGCTACAAAGTGGGTGGGCCTGGAGGAAAATCCGTTAGTGGGAATCTTTTCTATAGTATGTCTTTTTAAATTGTCCCATTGGATTGTATATGATTGTGTGGGCTTTTTTTTTTTCCCCTGTTGTATTTCAAGCCAGGTCCCTGTCTAGGCATTTGCTGTAGCTAAATTGATGCCTGTAACACTGCCTTGTAAGGAATGAGAGCACCTGTGCTCTCTGGCAGAAAAAGTCCTTCTGACCAATATATCTGGAGTTTAATATTTTTAAAAAATCTTAACAGTTGCTACCAAAGTTGAATTCCATAAAATAAACAAATGTTGTTTTACTCTGAAAAATCTTTTCCATCTCTCTTTGTAAACTGTCTACTTTAATTTCTAATCTGTTCTCTTGCGCTTTTGTAAGGGGTCGCTTTCAGTGCTCAGATTTGGGATAAAATCGGGTATATGTTAAGTGGAGATTGAATTGTCTGGAAGTATAAACTTGAAGAATCATGCACAAAGCTTGCAATTAACTGCCAGTTTAATTGTAAACTGCTCCGAATTGTTAACCATAAACTTAAGGGAAATGGGTGGGTTGGGAAAGGGGTGAACACAACTTGTTCCTAAGAAGGAACATTTTAGCATTTATAAGTAATGTGTTTTCTTACTGCCCTTCTGTAAAAGAGAGACTAAAATCAGCCACATTATCAGTTTATAAACCACTGTGAATTGCTGGCAGTTTATTTAATTTTCTGTCTTGATTTTGAAACGTTAAAACAATGTATCTCTTGATTTAAAAATGCAGTTGGAAATCTTGGAAAACAATTCCCACCAAATGTTCTGTAATTTGATTTTTTTTTCCAAATAAAATTGATTAGACATCTATAGATAGATGAAAGGGTCTGATATGTGGAGGAGGGTGGTCTCAACATTAAATATGTGACAAATGCATGCATCTTTTAACCATAATGGTAACTCAGAAAATCAGAAACTATTGAGTGTTTCCAACTATTAGATTATACCTGCTTTAGAATATCCCAGACAAGCTAAATAGCTAATGTTGCTTTTTTGGCTAGTGAGCCCCTCACCGGTGAGAAATTGTGGGGACAAAACAAAAAGCTTATTTTATTGTCTATAGTATGAATGAAGCTTTGGCGTTTACTTTGCATTGAATTACTATACTTGATTGTTGCAGTTTACTACTACTATTTAGGAAAAGTGAATCTAGATTTGTTTTTTAATTTTCCCTATAGTGTGATGTATTGTTGTTCTGAAGTTCAACAGCTTCTTGCTTTATATTTGATTTAAGCAGGAGAACATGTCCCATGAATTCTGAAATTGGTGTGTCAACAATACTGAAAACTCGCATGAGAATGAATTCAGTAAAATTGGTTGATTTTGTTACTAATACCTGCATCTTGATCCTAATCATGCATAAGATTTCTGTATCCTAATCCTATGTTTTTGTCATAACAGTAGCAGTAAAACACCACACTGAGTAGATGCTAGATTTCCAGCACAGATACATATGTACGTCTGCTCAGCAATATTTATTTGAATCTACCAGGTTTCCAAAGGAGATACAGAATAAATAAAAACAACAGATGGCATCCTGTTCCATAATTATGATGCCATAAACCCAGTTTATAGCATTATAATCCTACATATTCACATTTACAGTTGTTGCACCAGTGTAGCTACCAGAAGTCCCCCAGAGCCTACCATACAAGCCAGGTAGCCCTGCAAACAGAGGAATTTCTGTGATGCCGAGGTGGGGTAGTGAGTGAAGAAGTGTCCAGCCCTTCCCTGGCAGCAAGGTGTGTTGGAATTGTGTCAGTCCCATTCTGATTCAAAATGCTTTGCTACCAAAAAGGATGCTTCTTCACTCACTGCCCCACTCCCCATTGCCTTGGAAGTCCCTCCATTGGTGGGGCTGTGATGGAGCTCCATCGTAACTCCATCTCCTGATGCAGGATCACTGGTTTAAAAACAAAGCAATCCCAAAAGCCAATGCTAAAACACTAAGAATCAAAGGAAATGAAGAACCTGGGTGACGTTCAGTAGGGATGCTACCAGTCAGGCTTCTCTTGAGAGGAAGTTCAATGATTCATCTACAGAAGAAGATTTGTCTGGTGTCTTCACCAGCCTAACCCAATGGAGTCTGCAGATACAGTGGTACAAAGCAAGGAAGTGCTATGTAATCACATGTTAAAAGTATCCTCTTTTCATGTTTTGCAAAGTGGCGTGAAAATATATTACCTACCTGTATCTCTAGCATTTTGCAACAAGCTAAATGTATGGATTGGCAAGAAAAAGTAGCTACAGGTTTTTGTAGCTGTCACTTGATGGAAATGACACCTTTTTAAAGTTGATGCCACCCTAATTGTTGCTTTGCTTACTTTACAACAGCTTCTTTCCCATTCACATTTTTCAGATCTAGTCCCGTGCTGTTTACTACTTTGACTGGAAGGCCTTATAATACAGATAATTCAAGCAATTAATTTTAGAGCTTCAATGGGCTTTGATTTAAAGAACCTCCTCTGCTAATGATATATATGTAACTCTGAGGAGGTGTAAATAATTGTTTGTGTTGAACATAGATTAGTGAATGACACTTGTCTGTACTCCAAAATAGGAAGAGTTTTAAAGTTCCCAAAATGAGATCTGTTCTGAAGTGCACCATATTTTGTGCTAGACATCAGTATATTGACCTTTGGGCTTAATTTCAACTTGAAGCTGCTGTGATCTATAAATGTGCATTTACTTTATTGTAAAGTACTTTATGTTTACTAGGCACCAACTAGAGATTTTTAAAGAAATACGAGTCTGGAACATTGATTTCTTGCTTCCTTCCATTTCTATGATCTATCAAATAATAGGTACAATTTCATTATGAGCCCTTTCAGGTGATTACAAATTTGTTATGCTAGCCAACATCTGACTTATTCTTTTAGTATACAAGACCCACTAAGATCTGAAATCTAAAACTGCAGCTTGTATCAGATGCTTTATATACAGTATCCATTCTGAGGCTACTTGAAAGTAATTTGGATTGCCTTTGTATTGCCATTGACTTGATGGGTACCATTGAATCTGAAATATTTGTGAAGAAAGCCTTAGCTTTTACTTCCATATACTGTATATAGAAATAGCGATGGGAGCCCTTTGGGAAAGTTATTGAGCCCTTGAATATCAATAGCCTTCCCCTTGATGATTTTTATCATTTAGGATTTATGAAATTTCACACTGGCCCAATTATTTCAAACTGTTGCCTTTAATGTGGATTTGAGAGGCCTAAATAAATCCTTTCTTACATATTTCTTCCCCAGTCCCCCAAATTATTCGGAGAATGGAATTCTATGTATAGATGTTCACTGGTTCAGGAAGATTTTATTCCTGTCCATTATATCAAATCTGTAGGTTGGTCACCTGGACAAGAAAATAAGATACTCAATTTCTTTGGCCTCTGCCCACATAAACCAACCACCTCTAAAATATTTTAAAATATATATTTAAAATATTTACTGAGGGAATGGCTCATGTTGAGTTTTCATTATGTTGATTTTTGGGGGAAGAATCATTTACCGCCCTGCCCTGCCATTGTAGCTTCCATGATAGTTTCCATCCCCTTGTGTGTACTACAATTTTAGTCCAGCAAATGTGTGTACCCCACAGTGTACCCAACTACAGTGAAAACAGTGCATTTCTGCTGCTGCTCAGAAACAAGACCAGTCTTTATAGATTTCCCCCTTTTTAGTATCTGAGCAGCAGCATGCAGGGGCCAGTCTGCACTGAGCATCTTGGGAACACTGTAATGCTAGAACTTAGATATTTTGGAAAGCAAGATAGACCGAGAGCTGGGTTGGGCTGTACCACATTCTGGCTTTCCTCATACCGAATATGATGCTTTCAGCTGAAGTTAAAGGCATCCTCTCAGCCACAAAGCGTCATGCTGTTCTGGTAGCATGGTCTTGGTTGGCCTATAAAGAAAACATGAAAGATTAACTGCCCACCCAGCTCCTGTGGCTGCTGGTTTTTCTTTGCATAATACCAGTTAGCTTCTGGAAAAGGCAAATTTAGTTTGCTACATCAAACTGCTGAGGTGTGGAAGAGAAGAAACAGTCTGTTAAAATAGAATGCATAGTAAATCTAGCTAAGCTAAGTTGTAGTTGCTGTGTCATTGGGATGTGTGGTCACCCTGGCCCCCACAAACTGACAGTAATGTGTAAGCTGTTACAGGTTGTATTAAGCTGTTAAGGCCATAAGTAATACCCTGGTGGCAGAGGATCAGCCATCTAACGGCACAGAACATCACCATGAGGCTGGCCACCAGATCACAGCAACTGCAGACCCAGCAATGTGTGAAGTAGTTGGGATTTGCACAGGTGGCGGAGACTACCTGCATACTCAAGCTGCATAGAAGGTAGGCAATAAATTAAGCAGTTCCTTGAAACAGTGGCCAGCAGTTTTTATTGTCAAAAAATAAAGCATTTACCATTAAGCCCTTTAACGCTTAACACCTGGACAAAAAGGCGCAGTGCCTCTAGTGGAATTTTGTTGTTAACCACCTTCCAGTCAATCCCACCTTTTAAATAGGTTGCATACCCCTCACATCCTTCAACATTTCACAAACGAAATATGGGATGCATGTTGCAAAGCAACATCAGAGTGCGGCTGAGAAGGCAAAAGTTATTAATGAGGAATACTACATACGTTTGGAGAGGATGCTTCAGTTTGCTTTTGCCTGAGCCTATTGGGAAGAGCAAGATCCTGTCTGCTCTCCTCCCACTGAATTGAGGGCAAACTTCTTTTGCACATTGAAATGTGCTCAATAACTGAAGTAAGGAGGAAGTGTGGCATTTTAAAATGAGCTGGAAAAGGGATGAATTGAGACTGTTCCAGCCACTTCCTGATATTCTGTAGCTGTTTGTAGAGGATATCTGGATAGAAAATGAGTACTCAAGTCTGCTGCAAACTGCTTAGAATCAGAATTGAAAGAGACCACAAGGGCCATCCAGTCCAACCCCTTGCCATGCAGGATTTCGCAATCAAAGCCTACACTTGATATAAAGTACTATCTTTCCCAGCCATGTGACAGCTAGTGCTCTATCTGTTGCAAGTATACAAGTCACTTGAGAAAGTGTGGTGTAATCAATGTGAAGTCAAAGGCTTTCACAGCCGGCATCCATAGTTTTTTGCAGGATTTTCGTGCAAGAACATGGCCTCATAGCCTGAAAAACTCCCAAAAAACTATGAGCTGTAGTCACCTTGAGGGCCCTGGCCTTTTCTTTGGGGACTTGTGTTGCAGCCCAGATGCATCTGCCGAGGTGTAAAGTCCCTTGAACATTAATGGCTGAATGTATCAGATTGCTAGTAGGGTGACTGGATGGCATAACTGCAAATAATAATACAGGGGTACCTCGGGATACGAAATACTCAGGTTACGAAATTTCCGGGATACGAAAAAATCCCATAGGAAATAATTGTTCCGGGTTACGAATGTTTTTTCGGGTTACGAAAAAATTTTTGGTGCTTTTTTCGGCTTTTTCGCACGGAATCGCGGCTTTTCCCCATTAGCGCCTATGGCATTTCGGCTTACGAAGGCTTTTCGGGTTACGAAAGCGGCCGCGGAACGAATTAATTTCGTAACCCGAGGAAGCACTGTAATATATTTTTTAATTTATATACCGCTTTTCCACAGATCAAAGCGGTGTACAGACAATTAAAACCATACAGACATTTCATAAAAGGATAAAATCCCATAATAAAACCATACAATTACAGAACTCTAAGCACAATCATTTGCCTTCAAGGGTAAGCAGGGAATCGATGGCAACAGGGTAGATAACTTCATTCTTCGAGGGGAAGGCTTGACAAAAAAGAAGAGTTTTAAGCCTCTTTTTGAATGTTTCTATTCAAAAGAGGACAGGGCACTGCAAAATGTAGGGCATTAGGAAATAAAAGCTAAAAACGTTAATATATGCATCATGATGAAAATTGAGGACATTTTGAAATTCCTCCTGGTCAAAACACTGCTGGTCTATGAGTGTGATAAAGATTTTCTTCTCTTCTCCTGGTCAGAAGGGTGAAATGTAGGACATGGCCTGGAAAAGGAGGATGTCCGGTCACCCTGATGGCTAGATGTGCTCACATTATGTCAGTTACCTTTTTTAAACCATAGATTACTATAAATTGCAACTTGTTCAATACAATAAAATTTATACGAGTATTATACTGCAAAAATACTACTCCGCCATGTTGTCAAGTTTGGTGCTGATATGTCAACCATTTGCCTCATGAACAATCTGTTGTTGTGTAGGAACTAAATGGTGTTGGGGGTGCAGAACGAAGTATGTTTTTGTTACTATTAGAAATATAGTTTATTAAAGTTACTATCCTCCCTTGCTGACCTTGACATTTTAACCTGGATTAGTATTTTATTTATCTATTTATTTATTTTCTATCCCGCCTTTCTTCCTGAAAGGCCCCAAGGCGGCTCACAATAACAAATTTTAAAAACGTATTGCAATAATAATTTTCTAAAAAATCATCCAAAAGTACAATTAGACTAGTTATATATTTGTTTGGGAATACAGTCTGATGCATGAACAAATACAGTCTTTATTGTAAAGTCCCATTTGAAAGAAACTAGCAACTGCTTAAGATAGCAGTCCCAACTCCCGACTACCATTTCACATTCAAAATGGCGGCCACTGAAACTATAACAAATCGAATACTTTCCTTAAACTACATCTCCCATCATGCAACGGCAAAAGGGCGCGTGTGTGACGTCAGTCGCCCGCCCACCCGCCCAGGCCGCCTATAAATAGCAGCCGACGGCGTTCCTGGGCCTTTCCGCTGTTGTCGCTGCCGCCTCCGCCATCTTGTGGGTGAAGGAGCCGGCCTCGGCTGGCGAGGTCTGCGAATCCGTCGCCATCCGGCCGCAGCCTTGGTGACTCTTCTTGGAGGTTGAGCCCGGGGGACCCTCCCCGACATGAGAGCCAAGGTGAGCCGGGAATTGGGCCGCCCGGGGCGGGATTAGAGGCCTCTCGGGCGCCTTAAAATGCGGAGAGGCCTGGCCTGGGCTGGATGCCTTCATAGGCGGTTCAGGCTCCTTCGCAGTGTTAGGCCTTAAATAGGGAGGGGAAGGGCTTCTGCTGTAGGCCGATGGCGGATGGGAATAGAGGCATGGATAAACGAGAGATTGGGGCAATGGGGGGGAGGCGAAGCTCTCGAGCCACGGAGGCGGTTTTGTCTGCAGAAAGGTAATTTTAAAATGCCCTGGGTATGTTGTGTTGTTTTCAATCGCAATGGTCCCCAATGTGTGCCCTTTAAGCGATTTTGGACTTCAGCTCCCAGAAGCCTCAGCCATCTTGGCCAGTGGTCTGGAATGATGGGACATGAAGTCCAAAATCCCTTAAAGGGCACCGTTTGGGGATCATTGTTAGGCTTCCTAAGTGCTTTTTATCTTTTTGATTGTATTGTTTCCAAACAAATGATCTTTTCAAAGCCTTGTAATAATTTGATTCCATTTTAATTGTCACTTTTGTAGGTTTTTAATTGTACTGCGTTTGTTTTTAGACTGCTGTAAGCCGCATTGAGTCCCAGTTTTGGGGTAGAAAAGCAGGCTACAAACAATTTACAATAATAAATAAATTATAATAGTAAATCATAAGAATATATAATGATGATGATGAATAGTTAGGACTGATAGGGAAACTTGCTGCTTGAACTGGAAGTTTCTTGGTTCATTAAGGGTACACAGTTTGTGTATCCTGGGTTTCCCATTGAAACCTGCCTGAACAGTTGTGCATATAGGCTCCATCTGCTAAAGAACTCATATGGGCCACGCATGATCGCTAGGGCTGCATCTGCACTGCAGAAATAATGCAGCTTGACACCACTTTAACTGCCATGGTTCCATCCTGTGGAAATCTTAGGATTTGTAGTTTGGTGAGGCACCAGAGCTGTCTGTTATTTGATGCTATAACAAATACTGATCTGGAGTTTTCTTTTTTCTCCCCCCTCAGTGGCGAAAGAAGCGGATGCGCAGGTATGTGGACATATGCTTTTATTTTACTCTATGATCATTTTAATAAGATGGCTTATGTGTGCTGTTTCTACAATCCAGTGGTGGAGTTGAAATTTGAATGCCCCAATCCTATTCATGCTCAGAACTGGCGTAATGCTAAGGACTGCCTTTGAAAAGTCCTGTCAGGTTCACTGTGGTTTGTTCTTGTTGTTGCATGTCTTGAAATCATTTCCAACATAGAGTGACTGCTAAGGCAAACTTGTTGTGCGGTTTTCTTTGCAAGATTGCCTTTGCCTCACTGAGGCTGAGAGAGTGTGACTTACTCAAGATCACCCAGTGGGTTTCCTTTGGTTTTGTTTTGTTTATGAAGCAAAGTTTCTTTAGAAGTGGAAAATGTTACGTTGAAAATTCATCAGACTTTGTATGCTACATCATTGGACACAAGTAGACTACCTTAACTTTGTTAGATTCTATTTGTTTTTCACTAGAAGCCTGGCCTACACCAACCAAAGCTAGATTCAGAATAATAGTTTAGGAAAGCAAGGCAGAGATTTGTAAAGCGAAACTGTTAATGATCTTTGAATTCTCTGAAGATGCCAGCCACAGATGCTGGCGAAATGTCAGGAAGAAACTCTGCTAGAACATGGCCACATAGCCCCAAAAACCCACAAAAAACTATGGATCTTTGAATTGTCCCACACATGTACATTTTGATCTATTTTCTGCTCTCACCTGAAATACAAACCATTGATTTTACCAGGCCTCACACACATCCTCTGGGATCTCTAATTCCTGCAACCCTTAAACTAATCCTGTCAGGACTAAAAACTAATCTCACAGTTTGGGATTGATATCACTGGCTCAGCCATTGAAATCCAGTGGGTGATCTCGGGCAAGTCTTCTCTCTCAGCCTCAGAGGAAGGCCAGCTCTTCTGAACAAACTCCCCCCCCCCCCAAAAGTACCAGCCTAAGGCAGTAATGTTCACTCCTTCATGATTCCCACTTTAAATTGTAAGACACATTCCTTATTATTCTTGTTCTCTGCACATGCAAGGCACCATGGAGACAGTCATGAACTGAAGAAACACAGAAATACAAAGTCTTCCACTTGACAAGTGTTCTACAAGTGGTTAGTTCTTCTGTTTTTGTGCATACACAGGCATGGCAAATGAGCAGATTACATTAGATGTGCTACATGCATCTACTTTCTTACACTCCAGTAGTAATTTTTATCCACCTAGCAGTAGAGAAATTTGTGGGGATTTGCCAGTACCTACTGGGTGAAGGATGTACTTTGAGCCCTCCAGATTTGATGGAATTAGGGTTACAGGACACTCATGAAAGTGGAAAACTTTTAAATAAACCACATTTTTTTTTACCTGAGAACACCTCTCTGGGAATCTTTAGGTTTTCCAGTGCAAATTTATGGTCGGCATTCACCAGAAGATGACCATAGAATCATGGCATCATGAGGAGCTACTGCTTTGTTTTGTTTCCTTCCACTCAGTTGCTTCAGCCTTCTGTTTGAAAAGTTGATTCTGGAAGCAAATTGCAGGGATAGAGGGTGGTTACCAGATGTGATGGACAGACCACTGGAGAAAACAGTTGTGGTGTTGTTATTTTTTCCTGAAAAGGGCGCCAGAGCATTAATTGGCTAATGGCTAAGGCACTCAACATTTTAAAATGTTCTCTCTTACAGGCTGAAGCGCAAAAGGAGAAAGATGAGGCAGAGGTCCAAGTAGACGTTGCTTACAGTGCTACAGGAGCTGCAAAATGGAGCATGGAAGGATGGAGCTTGGGGAGCTGACTTCCAGATAATGCCTTCTATTTGCTGCTGCTAGAAGACTCCTTGCCTACCTTCAGGAGGGTCCATCTTAAAGTCTAGGAGCTATGATTCTTCAAGGCCGGTGCCCTGAGCTTTACTATTCTGGACTCATCCTCTTTGTGGCTTGATGTAGCAACTGTGTAAAATAAAACCCTTTTGTTGGGAATTCAGCACATTTTTTCCTACCAAATGTTGAATCTTCAGTAAAGGGTTTTGAAATGGTAGAGACTCAGATGTGGTTTTGGAGTGATTTAATTTTCACTTGAAAAATTCAGTTGCAGTTATTTTTCATGCTACTTTAAAAACTTGCTTATATACACCTACCGTATTGCTATATATACAAACTTGCTTGTATACAGTTACCACTAATCACAGGTGTGTGGGGGTTCATTGGTTCAAAAGAGGTGAATTGCTACAGTCAGATTCAACCATCCATAGCTTTAAAATACGTAATTTTTTTAAAATTCAGAGAGCAAACCTTGATTTTGGCTTACTACACCATTGTATATATGGGACTTGAGCCACCTGCTAGCACTGTTTTCTGAACTGTTTTGGCTGGAATATGGTTCTGCAAAGACCAGAATTGCTTAGCAAGGCCTCATGGCATCAAAACCACAGCATCTCCTGATCTCTTAGTTGGTGAGAGGGGAGGATCAGTTTCTTTTTGTCAGGCAGCAACAGAACGAACACTGCTTAGTTGTATATGGGGGTCTCCTTAGGCTAAAAAATCTGACAGCATTCTACTGGTAGAATACAACAGACTGCAATGAAAGGGTAACTGACATAGGTAAAAGAAGATGTACAAATGACTTATCTACTACTGGGTCCACCTAGTAAATTCCTGATGTATGACTGCCTATTTATGGTGACCCTGTCCCAGGATTTTCTGGGCAGGATTTATTCAGGGGAAATTTGTGGAGGTTTCCTTGAAGGCTGAAATACTGACTTGCCAAAAGTCAGCCAGTGGGTTTCCATAGATGAACAGGGATTTTAACTGGTCACTATCAGTCCAAACTCTGCCATTGTGTTGTGCTAACAAACTAAAAATAGCAGTAGGCATTTTAAACATTTCTCCTAAAAGTTGTGTTAACCTTCCCCTTGGACACAGGTGGAATTTGTAACAGCCCAGTGCTTAGTTGTTAATAGGAGCGAGCTGTTGGACAGTGACTTGAGACCAGGGTCTGAATCCTCACCAGCCATGGAAACCAGTTGGGTGACCCCTAGAGCAAGCCACACTCGGCCTCAGAGGAAGACAAAGTCAGACCAATTTTGCCAAAATGACCGCATGATGTTGATGGCAAACGAAAGTTTTATCAGCTGGGGTACGTAGAGAGATCTTGTAGCACTTTTGAGACTAACTCAAAGAAACTGGCATTGTGAGCTTTTGTAGACTTCAATCTCCTTCCTCATGGATTTGGACACGTGTGTGAGGAAGCAGACTGAAGTCTATGAAAGCTCATGCTGTGTTTCAGTTGGTCTCAAAGGGGCTACAAGATCCACCTACGTACTGATTGTACAGACTAACACAGCTATATCTGTGAATTTTATCAGAGGGGGTTTGCCATTGCCATGTCCTCGAGGTTGAGATTGTGTGGCTTGCCCAAGGACACCCAGTGGGTTTACATGGTTGAGGTGGGAATCAAACCACTGCACTGGAATGTGAACCCTGGCTCTCCAACAGCATGGCACAGCTGCCTTTCTCCGAGAGGGACTCAAGGAGGCTCACAGGCAAGTCCATTTAAAAAAGCTTCAGAGAAAACTAAATTGCTACATAAAAACATAAAATCATTTTAAAGACTTAAAAAAATAAAAAACCTCAGTAAACGCATTAAAAAGCCTGCTTACGCAGAAGGTCGTAAAGCTTTAAAAATGTACAGGGTTTTTTTTGTTTTTGGTAAGCCGCCTTTGGAGTCCCTTTCTGGGAGAAAGGCGGCATAGAAATAAAATGGAAGGAGAGAAGGCTGATGCTTATTAATGGCGGCCGGAAGTGTCACGTGACCGCAGCACGCTCTCCTTAGGGAGCCCAGCGGCCATGTCTGCCCCGCCCCCTTTCTCTAGGGGGAGGAGGAGCCTCCCGTGGATTGAAGAGCTCGTCGCGCGCCTTCCTCAGTTTGCTCAACCGACAGACACCCTTCTCCCGTAGGGAGGGGAAGAAACCATAGAGCACTTCCGGTGAGGACGGCAAGAGGGGCTGTGTCTCTCCGGAAGGGGTGGTGCTTTGTTTGGAGCGGGCGGAGGAGTGGAGTGCAGAGGGGGGCCTGGTTTGTTTGTGTCTTCCCCGTCACGCTGCAGCCTATTTCCGGTGTTGCGTCCCTTACTTCCGCCGCCGCTTTCCATCCTGAGAGATGAGCGGGCCTGGCCCCTCTCCGCAGGCGCCCCTTTGTCCCCTCGCGGGGCCCAAGTGACTCCTCCCGGGAGAAGGCTCCGCTGCAAGGATGGCTTGTTCCCTGGGGAGGCTGAGGGGCTTAGGCGGGGCGAGAGAGAGCCCGGGGCACGTCGGGGTGGATCCCCAGCGCCACCACCTCCGCTGAGGACAAAGGAAGAGGTGGGTCCCCCTGGCTTCCTGCCAACCCTGATCGGACCCGCTTGGTACAGCTCAGCCCTGGAAAGTCTGGCTGGAGGGGGACCCATAAATAGAAGTAGGCCGCATATTGTTGTTATTATTATCCGAGGGAGTAGTCTGAAGTCTGCGTGCATTGCATGGACTTTTCATTGTAAGCCGCCTTGGCTGTCTTTTGACAGAGAGGCGGGGTACAAAAAAATAAAGCTTTTGTTACTATGATTATTTATTCCATTTCCTGCCTCTCCCTGCGGGGGGGGGGGGGGGGGGGATGGCAGCCAATAAAATGCATACAGAGTACAAATATAAAAACACAATAACAATAATACCTTGATTGAAATTAGCAGAGGCCATCATACAGTAGCAGCAGTGAGCCTCCATCACAGAATTTTCTGACAGTAGGAAAGCTCCTGCTGCTGCTGCTGCTGCTGCTGCCAAGGTCTTTCGTTCAGTGAGCCTGAGAGGCACTGCGGAATCTTCCTACATACGGATTTTTACAAAAGAACATGGGGATGCATTTTGGATCCTACCGAAGGGCAACTACAGATGAAGCCACAAGTCGGAAATAAACCCGGTTCGACGCCACTTTAACTGCCAGGGCTCCAAGCTCAATTGTCATGGACAGAGAGGCCGGATATACGTACATAAAAGTTTTACTTATTACAGTATTTATTATTGCTATGGAATTCTGGGAACTGGAGCTTGTTGCGAGAGCGGAGCACATGTTTAAAGATTGCCCATCCTTAACCAGAGCACAGTAATAAAAGAGGAGCTTGTTGTTGCGTGGCCCCAGGT
The DNA here is from genome assembly GCF_019175285.1 of Sceloporus undulatus. Taxonomy (NCBI): domain Eukaryota; kingdom Metazoa; phylum Chordata; class Lepidosauria; order Squamata; family Phrynosomatidae; genus Sceloporus; species Sceloporus undulatus. The sequence continues at coordinate 157,991,585 of NC_056523.1, read as the reverse complement.
CATTTTTGACTCTAATCATGGAGGTTTTCTTGGCAGATTTCTTCAGAGGAGGGGTTTGCCATTGCCATCCTCTAAGGCTGAGACTTGGGGGAATTGATGGGGAATCAAACCCTGATCTCCAGCCATAGTCCGGCACTCAAACCACTACACTGCACTGGCTCTCAGCCCTAATACAGCCTTCAGAAAGTGGGTTTAGGAGCACAGGAGTTAGATTGCTGAGTCCTTAGCCTGAGCAATAATGAAAGTGGAGCTCCACTCTGGGGCCACAACAAACTCCAGTTCCCAGAGTTCCATAGCATGGAGCCAGGGAAGTTAAAGCAGTGTCAAACCAGCTTATTTCTGATGTGTGGATTCATCCATAGTTGCACTTTGGTAGAATTCAAATACATCACCATGTTAGTGTGTAGAATCAGTCTGTAGAGAGATCTTGTAGCACCTTTGAGGCTCATTGGCACGTTATACACACCCCGAAAGTACACACTCCAGGCATACTAGGGTTAGGGAGGGTTGTATTAGGGTTAGAAAGGAGTGTCTATTCTAGACGCCTCTCAACCCTAGTATGCGTGGAGCACATACAAAATGGCAGCACCCTTCCACACGGGTGCCACCATCTTGATGTTGCGGACGCATAGCGTCCGGACATCGCACGGCAGAAGTGACGCTGCAAGTGCACGACTAGCACCTCATGGTGCCACTTCCGGGGCGCAGAAAGAAGTGCCATTTTTGGGCTTTTTTGCTGCGTCCGGGAACCACGCGGTTTGGCTGCTGCAGTTCCCAGCGGCTCCGGCAGACTACCGCTTTCAGGCAGTCTGTAACGCGCCATTGAAAGAAAGAAGTTGGCAAAATGGGCTTTCCTAGACTTTAGTCTACTCCCTCAGATAATAATAATAACAATTATTATTATTATTTCTTAGCCACCTCTCCTCTTGGATGGAGGCTGGGAACAACCACAACGAACAGATAAACAACATCAGTTAAAAGACATAAATTAAAATACACATTGTTTTAAAATGACTAATAACAAATACACATATTAAAAAGATCCATATTTTAAAATGCATAATTTAAAATTCACAGTTTAAAAATCAGATGGATTAACTGACAGAAGAGACTAGTCTTCAGTTATATTCAGGCAGCATGTTCAGCTGTTGAATCTCATCCAACAGGCAGTTTATCTTGTTGTTATTCAGGTTGCCCCAATTGGGAAGATGACCAAATATGCTCAAGTAGGGAAGCAAACCTTGAGTCCCTATATTGGGAGAAAGCCGGGATATAAGTACTGTATATATTCATGTATACGTCTAGAAATTTTAGTTAAAAAATCCCCAAAAAGTTGAGTTGATTTATCCATGGGTCAATGTAAGTACTGTACTTTAACTCTTATTTTTTAAAAAGGAACCATCTCCTGCTGAAAAGAAAGAGTGTAATTTAGCACAAGCACAAATAGTTATACAGCTGGAATTTTGTAAGTTCTTCAGCATTGTTTTCCTTTGCTTCATCCTTTAGATTCTTTGTTAAATGCCCATAAGTTTTACCCTCAGCTTATCCATGGCTTTGCTTTTCATTTTTCTTTTTATAGCTCTTGAGGGAAAGTCAAGTCTGAATCTTTGCCATAATCAACCCTGACATGTCTCTGAAAATTTTGCATCACAAAGGTAAGAAAGCTTGGAAACTGAAGGCTTTCTCTATTAAAATATCTGACAGTGGTGAGATGTTAAGGCCTTTTGGAGCTTCAGGATGTCATCAATTAGAATTGTCTTTGATTGCAAAGTGACTTTTGTTAAGCCTCACAGGATAGAATTTTAGTTTGAAACCCTAAGTACAGTAATTCTGTTTTTTAAAAACTGACCCTTTGCTTTCTGGGGTTTTGTGTGGCCTATTCCTGTTCTGATTAGTTACTTGAGCTCCCACCCCTGAAGCTCCTCAGATTTATTTAGTCTCTTGTGAGGTTTGAGTATGGGTTATATATTGCTTCTGAAGGTACATGTGGTGTTGTATTTGCAAAATGGGAAATGCTCCCACTTCCACAAATCTTGATTCCAAGATTTGGAATCCGGACTGAGTTTTTAATTATGCTTCCTATACAACAAAAGAGAAATGGGATTATTGTAGGAGTTTGTTTTACCTGATATATTGTGTTTATCTCATCCGTGATATTGCTATTAACCAGCTTGAAGACTATTCGGTGGAGAGGGAAGATATAGATGTACGTACTAAATTAATTTATATATTTATGCTTGCCTTTTGCGGAATTATTCAAAGGGATGCCCATTTTCAAGTTATATGAGTTTTCGAGCAATCATTTCTAAATACTGTTCAGAATGTCTGTTCCATCTGTGTATCTGTATCAGAGAAAATGATTGATTTCCAGGATTGGGAATCTCTGTCATTCCATATCTTTGCTTGTTCTTCAGTACAACTCTGCAAAATATCTAGCTAGATATAAATAGATGTATAATGTAAATAATTTTCAGCAAGGTGGTAAACTTGAGGATGTGTTGTGACGAATTGCATATGAAAACTCATGTAACTGGAAGATCTCCCAATACAAAATCTACTCCTTATAGAGACAGTTGGATGTTGTGACGCCTGGACTTTTCCCTGATAACCTACTACTTTGTATGGAAGAGCATCAGTTATTTGAATCTCAGTCTGCAGGCTGAAGCAGAACAGTCTAGAGACATACATTAACTACCTCATAGAGAACTAAGGTCCAAAACACACTGCAGAAACAATCCAGTTTGAGACCGCTTTAACTGCCCTGGCTCAGTGTGAGGGAATCCTGAGAATTGTAGTATTGTAGTTCATTGTGTCATCAGAGCTCTCTTACAGAGGGGTCGAGCTGGTGGGGCAAAAAGAGCACTGTGGGATTGCAGCAACTGCATGTGCCTGCCCCAGTGTGGCTGCCACGCTTCTGAACCAGGCTGCCAAAAAGGAGGTTTAAAAAAAACCCTTTTGGTCAGTTATTTTGTCTTGCGGCTGGTTCAGGGCATCTTCATCAAAAAGCCACGCTCCCAATGTGGCCTGATGTGGCCTTTTGGCCTGTTTCAGGTCAGAGAAAGCTAAAAGTCTCACAATACTACAGTTCCCAGAATTCCCTAGCATTGAGCCAGGGCAGTTAAAGTAGCAATAGCAAGTACATTTCTATACCGCTTATCAGTGCACTTAAGCATTCCCTAAGCAGTTTACAAATTGTAAGCTAATTGCCCCCCAAAATCTGGGTACTCATTTTAGTGACCTCGGAAGGATGCAAGCCTGAGTCAAGCTTCAGCCCTTTTGCTAGTATTGAACTCGCAACCTTATGGTTTGTGAGTGTGTGGCTGCAGTACAGGCATTTAACCATTGCACCTCAAACTGGGTTATTTCTGCAGTGTTTTGGAACTAAGGGGCAAAACAGATCGCCCTAAAAGGGTGGATTGGGGCCATCCCAGTGCTGTGGCAACCGCACACATGCAACCCCAATCCACCCCTATTTAGGGAGTGTGTATAAGATTGCTGCCAGGCAATATAAAGAAGGCTGAGCTGAACTGATCAATGTTCTTATGTGATAAAAGGCAGCATCATTTGTTCCTAAAGCCCTGCCAATCAGTATGAAATTGCAGTGAGTACAAAACCTGAGCAACATCCCTGACTAGGTGGCTTTCACACCACTGATGAAGGCTCCACAGGAGATGAAACAATATCCCTCTTCCACCTCCTGAAAACTTGAAGGGGAAGAAGTATCATTTTTCTGAAACTGAGCTGGATTTGGGAGGACAGTTGTTTCCCTTCCCAGCCCTACTCTGCAATGAGCTTCTGAACAGAAAGAATTAATAACCTAGCAGCCTAAAGCTTCAATTTGAGCAGATAAAGGCTGGGTTTGGAGAACCAGCTATTGGTTTTTCCATTGGTCTGTGTTTGACAGTGACCCTAGCAACAGATAGTAGAGAACTAGAAGTTACATGTAGGATTAGATAAGAGGAGTAAGGGCCGGAACAGACGGTCCAAATACGTCTGCTTCAAGGCATAATCAGCACACAGCATTTAGATACCTTACACTGTGATGATGTCTTGAAGCTGCTTGGAAGCCAGGCGGCTACCCACATGTGAGCTGCCTGAAGGTTCTCCGGCAGTGCAGCGTTTAGATACTGCACAGGGCTGGAGTGGGTTAAAGCTGGCTGCCTGCCATGGCGCGGGCAGCAAAGCTGGCTTTTTGCAGGCTGAAAATGGAGCGGCTTTTTGCCACTCCCTTTTTGGCTGGGTTGAAGGTGAATTGGGGCCGTGGTGTGGTTGCTGCAGCTCCAATCCATCTTCAGAAGGGCTGGCTTCAAGCCACCCCTTCTGCCTGTCTATTTTCCCTCAAGAGAGCTCAGTAATATTGCTTGATGATAACATTGCCCCATTGTGGAGTAAATATACTCAATAACTACTGTACACCCACCCATTAATTAGTCCCTTTGCTGTCACTCTTTCATATTTCAATTTTCATATTCACTTTTTTACTTCTTAAATTGTGAACACCAAGGGGACAGAGCCACTAACATTCATGAATGTGTTGCAAGCCTGTCTGAATCCATGGAATAAGAGTGGAATATAAATCAGATACATAAAAAAAGAATACCTGCAAAGTATGAAAAAATATTTTCTCTTTGAACTCCTGTAA
>NC_056523.1:157834281-157986933 GCF_019175285.1 Sceloporus undulatus | reverse complement strand
TAATAATAATAATAATAATAATAATAATAATAATAATAATAATAATAATATTACAGGAGTTCAAAGAGAAAATATTTGTTTCATATTTTGCAGGTATTCTATTTTATATCTGTACTGTGTTAATTTGTTGATGTAATCCCGATCGCGTCCCAGTATTATTTTGGATTTTCCCACTTCTCCCGGTCCATGTGGATCGAGATGGGGAGTAATCAACAAATTAACACAGTACAGATATAAAATACAATCAATAAAACACTGATATTATTATTAATTCAATAAGATAGCTAAAACATTTAAAACTTTTAGAAAACATACACAGTGCGCCCTTCTTTTACGTAGGGGATCCATTCCGCACCCCCTGCGTAAAAGAAAAAGCACATATGTTCAAGCCCCATTACAAGAAATGAGGCTCATGCTCGTGGCGGCGCGTGCACACCACGGGCACACACACCATTGTTTGTTCCAGTGCGTGCCGCCACTTCTTCTAGCACTGCTTTCAGTGTATGCTGTAAGCAGTGTGTAATGCGTCTGCGTATGATGCGGGCACACTGTACAGGGGTACCCCGGGTTACGAAATTAATTCGTTCCGCCGCCGCTTTCGTAACCCGAAAATCTTCGTAAGGCGAAAAAGCCATAGGCGCTAATGGGGAAAAGCCGCGATTTCGTGCGAAATAGCGCCGAAAGGCACCAAAAAATTTTTCGTAACCCGAAATAACCTTCGTAACCCGGAACAGTTTTTTTAAATGGATTTTTTTCGTAACCCGGAAATTTCGTAAGGCGGTGCGTTCGTATCCCGGGGTACCACTGTATCATAACCAGAAGTGAAGCATTTTATCTTAAAGATCTCCTGTAAGAGGTCAGATGGATAAGCCTGCTGGAAGCGATCCGTCTTAAGTGCTTTCTTAAAGGCATCTAAGGTGGTGATAAGATGGATCTCTTCCGGTAGGCTGTTCCGTAGTTTGGGGACTGTGGCCATAAACGATCTATGGGAAGTTGTCATTAACCTGGGCTTATAGTATTCTAATAAATTCTTCCCAGATGTTCTGAGAGTGTGGGGTGGATTGTGTAGGGAGAGGCGTTCACTCAAGTAACTCGTAACTCAGGCCCAAGCCATGAAGGGCTTTAAAGTAATTACCAACACTTTGTACTGCGCCAAGAAGCTAATTGGCAGCCAGTGAAGAGTTTTTAATACAGGTTTTATATGGGCCAACCTAGGTGTTCCGGTGACCAATCTGGCTGCCGTGTTTTGAACCAATTGAAGCTTCCGAATTTGGTACAGAGGTAGCCCTATGTAGAGCGCATTACAGAAATCTAGTCGAGAGATTACCAGTCCATGTACCACTGCTTCAAGGTCCTTTTGGTCCAGGTAGGGATGCAGTTAGTGTATCAACCGAAGTTGGTACCAAGCACTCCTGGCCATCACATCTATTTGAGTTGGCAGCTGTAAAGATGAATCCAGGAGTACTCCCAAACTGCGAACTTTGTCCTTTAGGGGAAGTGTGACCCCGTCCTGGACTAGTTGACAAAACTCCTTCCCCGGACTTGAGGTACCTATCGCAAGTACCTCCGTTTTCTCTGGATTCAGCTTGAGTTTGTTTTCCCTCATCCAGCCCAGTACCGACCCAAGACAGGCATCCAGAGGAAAGATGCCACCCTTAGTCACTGCAGCAGTCGGAGACATAGAAAAGTAGATTTGGGTATCATCAACGTACTTATAACACTGCGCCCCATGTCTCCGGATGGTCTCTCCCAGTGGCTTCATGTAAATGTTAAACAGCATTGATGACAGAATCCCACCTTGAGGGATGCCTGACTTGAGCTCCCTCTTGGACAAATAACTGTCCCCAAGCGACACCATCTGGTATCTGCCCAAGAGGTAGGACCTGAACCACTGCAATGCAGTGCTCCCAATACCTAACTCCCTCAGGCGTTCCAGAAGGAAACCATTGTCAGTGGTATTGAAGACCGCTGAGATGTCCAAGAGCACCAACAGGGTCACACTTCCCCTGTCAATATCCAGACGAAGATCATTGACTAAGGCGACCATGGCAGTCTCAACTCCATATCCCGCCCTGAAGCTGATTTGAAATGGGTCCAGATAATTGGCTTCATCCAAGACAACCTGGAGCTTGAAGACAACTGCCCTCTCAATCACTTTGTCCAGAAATGGTAATAAGGAGACCGGTCTATAATTGGCTCTCACCAGGGGGTCCAGGGAAAGTTTTTTTAAAAGCAGTCTAACTGTTGCTTGTTTTAGTTTCGATGGGAGTATTCCCTCCCTAAGGGATGCATTGATTATGAGTTGTAATAATGTTTTCATTGCATCCCCTCCCTGGGCAGTCAACCATGATGGGCAAGGATTGAGAGGGCACGTTGTCCTCCTTACACTTTCAAGAATCTTGTGCATTTCATAGGTATTTACAAACTCAAAATGATGCAGTCTTAGTCCACAGAGTCACTGGACACCTCTCTTTCTGTTTGTGTTATAATGTCAGCATCCAGTTCAACCCTTATCTGAGAGATTTTATCTGTGAAAAAGTCATTAAAAGCATCACAGCAGGCTTAAGTTGGTTCCAATAAAAAGTCCAGGGTGGGAGACAGTTGAGTTAACTCTTTAACCACCCTGAACAGCTCTGCTGGACAAGACTCTGCAGACGCAATAGGAATTCTTTGCTGCATCTATTGACACTCCATAGGAATCTAAATAGGCATGTCTTGTCAGACAAATGTGGATGTTTCCACCAGCAGCGCTCTAGTCGTTGCGCAGCCCCCTTTATTTGACGAAGATTTTACATATTCCGAGATCTTTTATTTGAAACAGGCTGGAAAGGATGCTCAGGAGCGATGATGTCTATAGCCCTGGTAAGGTCATTATTCCAGGTATTGACAAAGGCTTCGGCAGAACCACTGTCATTCTCAACCATAAAACCCTCTAGAGCTTCCTGGAACCTTTGGGTTCCATCAGCTTTCAAGGGAGTAAAGCAGAAGAGTTAAAATGTGTTGATGAATAATTAGTCCATGTTAGGTGACTTTGCATATGCACACTTTCTTGCAGTGTGAGTCAATAGGTTTCTGTGCAGGCAACCCCATGCCTACATAAATTTTGGCTGAATAGTTTGGCACCATAAACACATAAAACAGAATAACTGTTGTTGAGATAACTAACCAACTTCATATGATGGTCTTGGGCAACACCAGAGAATGCTCATTTCAGTGTACATCTTCTGGACAAGAATAATCCAGAAAATATTAGAAAATCGACGTGTATATGAGGTATGCTGAATGCTTTAAGGCATTAAAGTCTTTTGATAAACTAAGGACATTTAATTATAAGTTGATAGGCTAGAGGGATGTTTTATTCATTTGCTGTGATTTAGATTTCAAACACCATTAATGAGGCTTTGTGTCAGGGTGTTTTTGTTTTTAAGTTGGCTTGTTCGCTAATCATGGCCACAAGGTCCTTCTCTTGAAACTCCATATTCATAGCACATTCATTTTGGATTGTAAATGCTACTTAGACACAGTCCAGGAATCACTATATGATTCTTGTAAACATTTGTACAATGGGCTGCTGCAATAAAGGCAGATAAGAAAATGCCAGTTGTGTAACTCCACCTGGAGTGCTTTGTGCAGGCTTGGGCTCAAATGGTGTAAGTGAGGGAAAGAATGTAGAGAAATTAAGATGAGCTGTATTGAAGCTATTCCAACAAATCAAATACTGTAAAATACATAGATTGAATGACCGTGTCTTAGACATGCCAACTGAACATTTAACCTTTATGTCCCTGTACAGTACCCTGACTTCATTTCCCAGCCCAAACGGAGCAAGGAAAAGATGCCTGACCGCGATAACAGCTATAATGGTACTGGCAATGATGAGGCGAGTGCCAATTCCTATGTCATCTGCCGGGACTTCCTGCGCAACGTCTGCAAGCGGGGCAAGCGCTGCCGCTTCCGACACCCTGACATCAACGAGGTGACCAACCTGGGAGTCAGCAAAAATGAGTTCATCTTCTGCCATGACTTCCAGAACAAAGAGTGTGTCCGCATCAACTGCCGATTCATCCATGGCACCAAGGAGGACGAGGATTGCTACAAAAAGACGGGGGAGCTCCCCCCACGCCTCCGCCAGAAAGTGGCAGCCGGGCTTGGCCTCTCCCCAGCTGACCTCCCCAATAGCAAGGAAGAGGTGCCCATTTGCAGGGACTTCCTCAAGGGGGATTGCCAGCGGGGAGCCAAGTGTAAATTTCAGCATCTGCAGCGGGATTATGAGTATGATGCCCGGGGGCTAGCCACCCGTGAGCAGGGCATCACCACCCCCGTGCGTCGGTATGACCCCTATGACCCCATGTACGACTCTGACCGGTGCTATGACGACCATGACCCTGTGCTCAAGCGGCGGCGGGTTGATGGGCTCCACTTTGAGACTTATGAGTATAACTTCACAAGTCCACGTACAGTAGAATACCGGCTGCTGGAAGAGGAGAACATAATGCTCCGCAAACGAGTTGAAGACCTCAAGAAGCAGGTGAACAACCTCCTGGCCACGAATGAGGTCCTTCTGGAACAGAATGCCCAGTTCCGCAATCAGGCCAAAGTGATGACTCTAAGCTCCACAGCGACAGCCACTGAGCAGACTTTGGCACCCACAGTGGGCACTGTCACCAACTACAACCATAGCATTGCCCAGACTCACACTACCCTGAGCAGCCAAGCTTTGCAGCCACGGCCTGTCTCCCAGCAGGATTTGGTGGCTCCAGCTGGAGCACAGGCAGCACCCCCCCAGCAATGCAGCACCTCCTATGAACCCCGAAATCACCCCACTGTCAGCAGCTCTGGCTCAGACCATTGCTCAGGGGATGGCTCCACCTGTCTCCATGGCACCTGTTGCTGTCTCAGTGGCTCCAGTGGCTGTGTCCATGGCTCAACCACTGGGGGGCATCACCATGAGCCATGCGACCACACCCATGGTGACATACCCTATAGCTTCCCAGAGTATGAGGATAACAGCCATGCCTCACTAGCCCGCATCCAGGGGACATGCCCTCATTCAGCTTGTGCTACCCCTAAGTCAAGGGAAAATACAAGAATCCATGTCTGTCCTGTTGAAGGATACAGAAAAGATAATGAAACTGATTTTAAATGTGGATCTGAAAGCCACTAGAATTATCACATGGGGAAGGACTGTGTTGGGTTGACAATTTGCCTTAAGCAGGCATATATGACTTCCCCGCCACAAATAACAGCAGGGCTCAGGGATGATAGAACTAGCAAAGCAGTTTGACAAGTGCAGTAATCTCATAGCCTCTGTGTGTATGTTGTATCTCTTTTATAGCTTGTCCATTCTCATGGAGTTACCCACCAAGTCCTTTGAGTGTATTAATTCAGCAAATGGCCCTGCTTATGGAAACATTGCTTGCACATACATGCTCATTTCTCTGGTGTACCAGAGAAAATACAGTTGTGCTCCCTGGTACTTGCCAATGGAATGGAGAGAGGCTTTCAACTACTTGGTCAAAGAAAAGACTGAGGCTCAAACAGTGCTAGATCCACAAACAACAGAGACTGATCCAGACTTTTCTTAGTGTAGTATTGCAAGGACCCAGGCTCTTAGTTTTAACTTAATTTGTATCTTTTGCTCTAATAGACAGAGAGATATGTGGTAAGTCTCAGAAAAAAAACAGATTTAATGAATTTTTTTTCTAGCTTGATCAGAAATGGAGAGGTGAAATGATATATATGGAAACTGCAGATTCAATATGCTAGTGTTACTACAGTTTGACAATTTGTAGAGTAAAAGTGGTTGCAGACATACACTTCAAAGAGTCTAAAATGCAGAGACAGGATCTCTTGCAACCACTCAAAGCCTGAGCAGCTTCTTCCCCTTTGACACCTGCAGGGCCACCTGATGCCTTGCTGGATCAGAAGCAGTTCATCAGTAGTTTCCCACTCTAGTCTTTTCACTAAGGTCTTTACTGCCTTCTGCCTGTATTTCATCTGAATTTGTCTCATTTCCAAGAGTTTCTAGTTTGTAAGAAATTTCCTGCTCTGCATCACCTCATGTTTTGCTATACAACATAGCACTCTTTTATTTTTAAAGAAAACCTCCCTCCATGTGTTTTTTGTTTTGTTTTGGTTTTGGTTTCATCTTGATTCCTTTTTTTTTTTTTAATTGGTATGAACTTCAGCTCCTCCTTGGGTCAGAAGTAGCTTTTGCATCTTTTATGTTACGTTTGGGTTGATTTTTACTAGAAGGTTTGAAAGAAAATGAGGAAAATGTTTCATGACCCAGCTATTTCTACAATTAACAGTGTAAATGTTTTCAGCTATTAAAACAAATATACAGTACTCACACATTTCCAATGATTATATGATTTTATATATACATTTTTAGAAGGTCTTCTCTTTCTCTTCCCCCAGTATGTAGGTTTTTTTCATATGCAATTCAGAATTTCTTTTGTGAAAGAGTATGGATTTTAAAATACATTCTGTATAGTTGAACACATCAGTTTCCTCCAACACTAACCGCATTAGAGGAGATAGTGGGATTGTAAATGAAATGTTGTGATCTAGGAGAGTCTTGATTTTAGGCTAAATTTGTAGCAGTTGTAAACTTGATATACGATCTGGTCCAACCAAGATTTACCAAAAGTAGACACCCTGATCCTTTTCAGTAGGCCACTAACCTGAGGAGATATTCTTTCCATATCAGTGTTAGATTGAGACTAACTAAGGTATGTTAACTAAGTATATTTTAAATTATGTTTATTCAACATAGGTTTGTTTGTGATTGTAACCAATAGTTTAAAAGTACATCTTTTCATGATCAGTGCCTCTATAACAAAGAAGGAAAATCATATAGCCCTCCAGATGTTGCTGGATTGCAATTTCCAACTTTCCTTACCATGGGCCATGCTGAATAGGGCTGCGGGAGTTGCAGACCAATGGCATCTAGAACCACACGTTATTCCCTCCCCTGCTGTTTGCTCTATCTGAAAATCATATTTTAAGTTTGAACTCTTTTAAACTACTTGTTTAGGGATAGTATATCCCTTCAATGTTAGGGATAGTAACTTGGTCTGTTGGCTGTATCTATGTAGGCTTTTTGCTTCCACTTTGGAATCATAGGAGGAAGACCCAAAATCCCTCAGTGACATATCAGAGCTATAGAGAATTCAGAAAAAACGACAAGAAAAATCAGGGTGTGTTTTTATGGTTCAAATCACAATCTGATTTAAAGTTTTTGTTTTTTGCTGCCTTTGTATAGGATTGACTATCCATACTGTGCCATATATCCATGCATTCTGATTTAAATGACCTTTCTATTAGAGGGGTCTCTGTGAGCATTTTGCATATCTAATACTGTTTTCTAGGCTGCTGTTTATGGTGGCCCTATGAACGAGAGACCTTCAAGAGCCCTGCTCATCACAGGTCTTGCAAACTCAGGCCCAGTTTCTTAGGCTGAGGCAATCTATCTGTCATATGGTCTTCCTCTTTTTCTGCTTTCTTTGGCTTTACCAAATGTAATCTTTCCCAGTGAATCATGTCTATTCATGATGTGTCCAAAGTACAATCACCTCAATTTAGTCATTTTGGATTCTAGGCTTGATTTCCTATCACACCCATTTGTCTTATTGCATCTAACATAAAGGGGATAAAAGAGGTTCAGCTGCAGCAAATCTGACAGGGCAAAGACAAAAGAACAGTAGAACTTATATATACACTTCCTTGTCAAAATCTGTGACCAGTTCTTATGTGTATGGCCTACACTGCACATCAAATATGAATGCTGCATCTTTATATTGTAAGACACATTCCAGTTTAAATTGTATTCAGGTTGGTTCCTGCAGTGTGTAAGTGAAATTGGATTTTTTCCCCTAAAACCCTGCCTTTTTCATTTGCTAAAATGTATAGTGCATTTAAACACCAGAATGTTATATTTGTATAATTAGCCTTCATAAGCCATGTGTCCACATCATTGATAAATACAGGCTTGTCAGCATTTGATTTAAATATTACCCCTTGGGTGAGATGAAGGTTAAGAAGCTGACTCAGAACAGACACAGACCTGGACAGGTTGCTGGGAGTGGGGGGCAATGGCTGACACTATCTGGCATTTACTGGCTTTTCAGACACCAAATTTGGTTATTTCTTTGAATTGTACAACTCTTGCTGGATCAGATGAAAGGTGCATGTACTCTTATTCCATTCTGGCTGTACCTCACTAAATGCCTATGGGAAGGTCACAACCAGGACATGAGTAACAGATGTTACATAAAACTATACTAATAGTTATGAATAACACTATTCTTCACTGATGTGTCTAATTTTTTTAAGCTGTCTACATTGGTGCCTATCACTACATCCTGTGATGGCAAATTACAGTTCGACTATTCACTATATGAAGAAATACTTTTATTAGCCTACTATTCAGCTTCAGCGAGTGACCTTTATTCTAGAATTGTGAGGAAGGAGGAAAAACAACCTATCTACTTCTTCCATGCCTTGCATAATTTTTTCACCTTTATCTCAGTGCTCCTTACCTGCCTTTTTGTCAGCTAAAGATCCTCTATGCAACATACTCATTCATCATAGGCAATATGCTCCAGACCTTTGACCATTTTGGTTGCCTTTTCTTTTTAACATTTTCTAGCTTCTTAGATTGTAAGCCTGAGGGCAGGGAACCGTTTAACTAAAAGATTGTATGTACAGCGCTGTGTAAATTTACAGCGCTTTATAAATAAAAGTTAATAATAATAATAATAGCTATACAGAATTTATGGAGTATGGTGCTTAGATCTGGAAAAAATCTTCTAAATTGTTTTAGAGATGTGCACAATAGCAATAGCAAGTACATTTCTATACAGCTTATCAGCAAACTAAGCACTTTCTAAACAGTTTACAATGTGTAAGCTAATTGCCCCCAACAAGCTGGGTACTTATTTTACAGAAGGATGGATGGCTGAGTGGACCTTGGAGCCCTGCCTAGGATCAAACTCGATCTTGTGGCCACTGCACCATGAGTTGGTGAGATGATAAAGAATGGTAGAATGGATTCTTGGTGTTGTGTGCCTTCAAGTCACCTCCAATTTAGGGTGACCCTGAGGCAAACCTATCATGGAGTTTTGTTGGTAAGATTGTTCAAAGGGGGTTTGTCTTCCTCTAAGAGAATGTGGCTTATCCAAGGAATGGGATAAATATCAGGAATGGGAGACCAGCATGCCAGCATCTTTCTCTTGAGAATCCAGCCAGCTGGCTTTCCCTAACCTGACTACAACATGCAGTTCCAAGCCAGCATGGACATCTAGAGGAAAGTTGGGAATGCTGTTGGAAGTAATCTGATACACACCCCTAGTAGTTAGAAATGCCTTATTTGCACTCTTCCTATCTCTTGAGTTGAGTAGCTGCCTGGGCTTTTGGCAGCCACAGTCCTCTATCCCATTAGGAAGCCACATTTCCTGGAATGTGGATAACAGTGGAGCCATTGTTACTGTGTGCCTTCAAGTTGTTTCTGACTCATGGCAACCCCAAGGCAACCCTATAATGGGGCTTTCCTGGCAAGATTTATTCAGAGGTTTGCCATTAGCCACTGGCCAGTCAAAAATTAGCATGCCCCTTGGGGCAGAAGCACTTACCTGGGGAGGGCATGATACTGTTTTGAGTAAATGCCAGCAGTTCTTGATAAATGGCATGTATTGAATGTAGCAATGTCATAGCGGCTGCCTAGAGAGCCTTTGACAAGGAAAATGAAAAGCAGAAGTTAGCCAGGGAAAGGAAAGGTTTTAAAAAAACAAAGCATAAGAGTGGCTAGGATAAAACTGTCTAGGGTCAAGCTGTTCCTAGAGTCAAAACTAGGTGTATTTATGAAATAGGCAGTTTCCTGTTTATCTGTCAGGTGTGTCTGTTGTGCATGAGAGTTTTTTGTTTAGCAAAAAAAGTGTATGGGAGATGGGGCACCATCTACCCTTCCTTTGCCTCACTGTTCAGCTATTTTTAGTCCTTTCCCACAGGCCAGCTCCAGTACTGGAAGTGAACAGGATGGTGGGAGAGGCAGCAAAGTAATGTAGGGGAAAGAGGTGGTTCAGATCTTCTCCTTTATACAAAAGTGCACAAGTGGTTGCCTAGGTTTACTTTTGCACTTTGAGTTAGAAAGATTCTGAATCTCGAGAAAAGAAGCTGTTGCAGATATAAGGAACATTACATTGCAAAGGAGAGAGCCAGTGTGGTGTAGTGGGTTGAGTGTTTGACTCTGGTCCAAAGTACACTGCAAAAATAATCCAGTTTGAGACTGCTTTAACTGCCCTGGCTCAGTGCTAGGAAATCCTGGGAACTGTAGTTTATCATGGCACCAGAGCTCTCTGACAGAGAGGGCTAAATGTCTCACAAAACTACAGTTCCCAGAATTCCCTAGCACTGAGCCAGGGCAGTTAATTCTGTCTCAAATGGGATTATTTCTGCAGTGTGTTTTGGACCTCTGCCTCTGGAAACTAGGGTTTGAATTTCCACTCAAACATGGAAATCCACTGAGTGACCATGGGCAAGTCACACCTCTCTGAGGAAGGCAAAGACAACCCCCCTCTAAAGAACTCTTGCCAAGAAAACCCCACGATAGGTTTTCCTAGTCAGAAATGACTTGAAGGCACATAACAACAATAATGTTGTAAAGGCTGTAGAGAAGTAAACTGAAGAGAATACAAGAGTTATCTGTAAATGTCAGCAGGCATGAAATGGAGATAGCAAGAAAGGAAATAAGGATGTATTGTTGGGACAAAAAAATTGAAAACAGTTTTAAAATGTATTCCATTCTAATTCCATCCATCTTGAGCACTCAAAAAGCAATGGCCAGTGTGTTTGTAGCTATTTGAATCAAATTAGTCAAATGAGGTTCGTATCTCATTTGACTAATGAGATGGGGGTTATGCTATAAAACTGCAAACATTTTGAATAGGGAGGAAAGAACAGGCAGGGACTGCACCTGCGCTGCAGAAATAATCCAGTTCGACAGCACTTCAACTGCTGTGGCTTAATGCTATGGAATTCAGGGAATTGAAGCTCTGGTGTCACAGCAAACTACTGTTCCCAGAATTCCATAGCATTGAGCAGTGGCAGTTAAAGCAGTGCCAATCTGGATCATTTCTGTAGTGCGATTGTAGCCAGGGAAATTTTTTTGCCATTTGGTAATACTAGAATCCACAGTCAGTTTGATTGGCAAAAGAAAATACAGTACTTTATACAATATGTGCCTGTACTGCTGGATTAAACAGTATGTGGACTCACAGAACAACTATATAGGCTTTAAACTATCAGGTGGCTGCTCCGATAAATAGTCTTGTTTCTTTGTTTTGAAAAATTCACGTTCCTGGAGAGCCTGGATATGTATTAAAAGGTTTTTGTGACAGATCCACCTGGTAGACAAATGGATGTAATTTTTTTTAATGTTTATGAATATTCTATCATCTAAGTTCTCAATCACGGAATTTTAGTAGCAGACACAGGGATAGGATTAGCAAGTGACAGGCTATGAAAAGTCAATGGCATGACACAGGAATTAAAGAGGTTAAGAAGAATCAATGTAAAGTTGTGGTGGAAGAGATTGTGGAGTCTGGAAAGTCAGTGTTGGGCTAAGTAAACTCATGGTTGAAGGCAGAGCAAGCAATCTAGAAATTTGAACTTGAGGGAAGAGTAGATATAGGCAGTACCCTTTTTTTAAAAAGAGCTGCAGAAGAGTCTAGAAATTAGAAAAGATAATGGAAAGAGTGGCTCTCAGAAATCACAGACATTATTCTAACAGGCAACTGAATTCATTTTGTGTAGTACGAAGAAATATTTGCAGAAGGAAATAGATTTTAATGCAGTCAGCATCCAGCAACATGGTTATTTTTTAAATCAAGAGAATGATAAACTGAAAATTAAAATGACTGTTACCTTTCCATGTTTACAACATATATTAATTGAATATTGTTGGAGCTAACTACTTGTGTAGTCAAAAATGTTAATTAATTCATATTGAAATCTGCAGATAAAAGGTTTATGTGAGTATCTATAACAATACCAACACAGAAGACTACATCATTTTGCTATGTATCACATACACTATTGCATCCAATTTCCCTTTGTGCCACAATGGCTAGATCATCACCATCTTGAAGACATGACACAAAAGGAGAAGGGAATGGCAGTGGAGAAGGGAAATAAGTCCAGCGGTTCTTCTCTCCCTCTGAGGCCTGGACCCTGGCAGATGGCATAGAGGGAGGCCTCTCCTTACTCTGGGCTAGCTAGACCTGATGGACCTGGCCTGCCTCTCTCCCTTTGAGGCAGGATGGTATCAGATGGACTGGAGGGATGCTCATCCATGAAGGAAAAAGGTGACTTAGGGCAATCCCCATTCCCTTCCTAATAGACCTTATAGGGTTATTGTGGCAGGTTACAGACGGGCAAAAAGGGGTGTGCCCATGACGTCATGAAGGTATAGCCTTTAGACGGCCCTTACCTGAATGCTGCCATGAACGCACCGCCTGCACACCCCAAACGGGAAGAAGCGGCATTAAAAAGGTACCGCTTTTTACCGCTTCTTTTCTATATACTGCGCAACTGCGCATCTCCGTCTGTAAGCTGCTGCACCTGTACGCCACAATTGTCACGCCACAAATTTAAGTTGCCCATTTAAAGGCTCCGAGTCAGCTGCGTCGCATAATGAGTCGGGGTCCTGGAACATGCACAGTTTGCACCGAGGCTCTAATTAGAGTGTCAGATGCCATACAGATGTGGAAGCTGCAGCACAGCTGCACTCTATTTTAATGCTCCTAACCCTAACCCTAACCCTAGAGCTGCATGTACGCATGCGCTGCTAGAATTGTGGAAAGTTTGGACTTTAAAGTGAACCCCTACACACATTCCTGTGCCATTTTCACCTAACAATAAAAAAACGCTAAAACTTTAAATATTTACATATGTACAAGGGAGGTGATGGGGGATGGCAGGGGGACAGCGGTGGCAGCGGTGACAGCTGTGGCTGTGCATTGCAGATTCAGCAAGAGCGGTGACACTGGCAACGTGCAAGCGGACAAGGATGTCAACACCAGCTGATCACCAGCTGGCAGGAGCCCACCTTTGTTCTTGGGTAGGGCGGGGGGGGGGGAAGTTTAAAGGGGCCTGGGCACTTTAAATGTGCACATACGCTTTCTGTCGCTGGTGCTGACCGCCGCAGATGCGCAGCTGCGCATCCACCAGCCGGCAAAAGAAAAAAAAGCCGCGTTTTTGGCCGCCCGTGTGGAAGCTGCCTCTCTCTTTGCAGCGTCCTGCGAGGCGGCGGTATGGAAGCTGCGGGTAAGAAACGGCCCCAGGTGAGGCGTCTTCACTACCCCCAGTGTGGAAGCCCCATCCACCTTAGCCACGCCCCCGGGGCGGGTGGTCTGGAGGCTCCGTATTCAGGGGAAGACACCTTCAAGACGTCTTCCCCTGCCCGTCTGTAACCCACCTGTGAAAGTAAAATAGGCTAGTTCTTCCTACCCTCCCCACTCCCCTGGAAATGCTGTCCATAGCTTCTAAGGGGTTTATCACACTGGGGCTAATTTCAGCATTAAAGAGAGATTAAAGCACATTTAAAGCATCCTGCAAATAAAGTGAAAATGGGGAGTAATTGCGCAAATGATTTATCACACACACTTGCGCAAATAAAGTGATATCAGAAATGCATTGTCTCTGAAATCCCGAAAGTAAAAAGAGGTGCATTAATGCATCTTTGTGGCCACTTTAATGGCAGGTTTTGTGCAACATCGTGAGAAATGGCTTAGTGTAATTGTGCGGGATTTTTCCGGGATATTCACAGGAAAAACTCCCAATCTTCTTTGTGTAATAAACTCCTTAAAGAGATAAATCACACCTGTTCTTTTGTTTTACCTGTGTCACTAGTTCTGTGCTCAAATTAATTCATCTGTGAAAGCATTGTTGCCCTGGGGATATTGTGATAGAGATAGAGGTATTGGTTTGCTGTCTTAGCTGGAAGTGTACATCCAGTTATGGATTTCAGAGTGGTACTTGTGCTGATGAAATATTCATGTTGTGTGAGCTGTTAACATTTCTGCCTTCTTAGACAGTACAGGAAAATAGACCAAATGGGATACTGTCATCTTGTGAGTTTCATGTGCCAAGGAAAGTTTCCTTGGTTGGGATCTGTATCTAGCAAGTTGTGAACTTCTTCCAGGTTTACTGAATGTTGTAATGTGGCAAAACCTTAATTGTCACCAACAGATCAGCATTTAATTTTAAAGATTCCAAGAACTCAGCAAGTGAAGCAATAACTCCATTACAGAAAGCCCCCAAATCAGATACATATTGGTTGCTTTCCCTGCATCTTTTCTTATGCTTTGTTGATAGTTGAATTCCTGTCAGCATACTGTTCCATCTGGCTATATAATAGCTTCATCTTTAAATGTCTTGACCCATGTAAAATGAAAATGAGATATTTTTGTTCAGAAGAATGTCTTCTGAGCCTTTTTCATCAAAAATCATAAGGTAAGAAAGCATTTCCAAGATCTAGTTCTATTCACTGCCAACGTAGCAAATCCCCAACTACAATATCCCCAAGGGATGGTTACCCAGTCTTTGCTTAGGGATAATCTACACACTTGTATTATGCACTGCAGATTTTTGCACATTCACATCAATCGTTGCCTTTCCATGTAGACTTTAAGTTTTGGGGGGAAGGGGGCATGAACTCCTTTGTATCACATGTGGCTGGATTGCATTCTATTTGACTGGTATGAGTAGTGTTTTCATTGTGTAGCCTAGCCCCTAGGTAATGCAGCATATATTCACAGAAAGTTAAATGACCACATTGAATGGTTGTCTTCTGAGGAACCTTTATGCTGTAATAGCTTTTGAATGTCTTATCCCTAAAATACCACACAGGACTCATAGTAACGGGAATGGGTTTTCAGCTTCTTGGTTATACGAAGTTTTTGTCCTCATCTACCCTATAGGTAGGTAATTATTTTCTCTCTTTCTCTTCTGCTGTTCCCATATCCTCTCCCCTTTCTACAGTGTTTCTCCACTTTCTTTTAATTTTCCACACACACTCCTCTTTTATAGATTTCCCCCTCCCAGCTTTTTGCAGTTATGAAAATATTAGGAAGTCCTCCTAGGACAGCAGATCTTGTGCTAGCAGTGGGGCTGGGTCAGAGCATAGTTGCCCTGCCCCCTAGTTTGCTACCACACATTATTTGCATGGCCATGCACATCTCAACCACGCTCTAGCTTGACACTTTGGAAGAAGGGGAAACCAGGGCTTTTCTGGCTGTAGCCAAATATGTACGGTTACAATCAGAATTACACATCTGTACATGCTACTGATACTTGGAGGATTGGAGAGAAGTATCTCCTCAGTTTTGACCCACTGGCTTCTTGTGCACTGTAGGGGAGAGGTTTTGAATACTCCATGGGAACTGTGTTCCCCTTACTTTATTTAATCTGTATTGTTGTTGTGTGCCTTCAAGTGACAGGCTAAGAAGAGATGGCATGCAAAGCCATTTTTGAGGATGCGTGAAGAGTGGGGAAGAGGAGGAACAGGCACACCTGTTCCTCCTCTCCCCCCCCCCCCCCCCCCCCCCCCCGACCTTCAGTTGCCTCTCCGGAGACAGTTGAAGGCCTGGGAGAGAGGGGGGAGAGAAGGAATAGGCATGTGCCTATTCCTCCTGTTCCCCACCCCCCATGTACCATAGATTTGCCAACACGGCCTTAGAAATTACTGCCTATTTTTGGGGTGTGACTGCATAGAGAGAATAACAGTGGACCCTCTGTATTGGTGGTCTTTGGATCTGCTGATTTGTTGCCTGTGAATTGCCACAGCCCAAATTATTCAGTGGTGAACGTACATGCTTCAGCACACGCGTGTTCTTCACTGCCATTGAATAATGTGGAGGCACCTTTGTCTGCTTTTTTGTTTTGTTTTGTTATGGTGTCTGGGGGAGCACAAGCAAACCCCTGTGGATATGGAGGGCCCACTGTACAGAGAACAAACATGGTGGGGGAGAGCTAGGAACTATATAGAACTCCAAGGTTTCTCTCCCTTTTGGAGTTGTCTGAGTGTCCCCCAAATGATACTCTTAGTATTCTTAGAATAGATTTTAACTAGTTTTATTTTGCACTTCTAAAAATTAAAATGGAGTATTTCACCTAACAATAATATTAGGTTTTTCAACTATGCAGCTGAAACATCTATAATATATAATAAAATACAAAAATATATTAATCAATAAGAAATTAAAGCCAATCATCACAATCCATCTATAGAATGTGTACAAAAATATACATATTTTACATACAGCTTGATCCACCAGACTGTGGATATGATCCAATGATAAAAGCAAATGAATATAGCCACACAGCATTTACATGAAGTTTATGCATTTTCCACCAGGAGTTTCTTACAGATGTTCTGTCTTCAACCTCTGTTATGTTTAACTATATATCTCCCTAGACAGTCAACCACATCTAACCATTGAGGGAATGGAAAAGTGAGCCTTATTGTTGAACTTCAGTCTAGTAATTAAAAGGAAGACCAAAATATAGAAGAATGAATGGCAAGATGAGTGGACAAGGCCAGACAGCAGAAAGCAGCTAAAAGTAAGGTGAGCAAAACGATAGGGATAAGCTCTGGAAGGGACAGCCAATCTAGCACAGATATAAGGAATCATGAATGATCAGTTGATAACAGCTCTATATAATACAAACTTATTTAAGTATACTTAGGGAAACAGACCATAATACAGATGCCCTATTGGGATAGAACAACTAGGGCTGGAGCAAAGAGGCATGAAAGAGCAGCCTGAGTCTGCTCCGGCTGGAAGTGGTTTGGAACTGCGCTGTCCACACGCTGCGCTGTGAAAACAGGGGCAACTGTAGTTGTAGGAGTGCTCAGTTCTGTACAAACCTTTTTTTAAATTATTATTATATATTTTTTAAAAGTATAACAGCTTTTTCTTTTTCTTTTACATTGATTGTACATTTTCCATTTCCCCCCCACAATACGTACAGATAAACATACAATCATGTTCTTATTCCCACTTATCGTTTATACATTCTTCTTTTTCTTAAATAAAACTTCCATCCTCTGGAAACTTACTTTCATATTGACATTTGAGTCTGTTAATCTTAAAATTATAAATCAATATTCAACCAGTTCCTTCACCTTTTCTAGTTTATATTAATATCTGCTAATTTCTTCCAAATTAAACATGAATTTTTCCATATTTGCCTATTGTTTGGTTCTTTAACTCAAAACTCTTTTGTAATTCTGGCCATACATCATTTTTTCAACCTGGAGTATTCCTTTCTTATGTTTCTGTTATGATTCGTCATTACCTAGCTCTATTTTTGCGGTTAATCCTGTGTTTTCTGTATTCGATCAATATTATCTTTGACTATTTACAAGAATATTCTTCTTCCTTTACATGCTAATATTTTTCATATTAAGGCCTATTTATCTTGTTAGAGATTTCTTGTTTACATACCCAGAAGTATACTGCTATACATTAGTATTACAAGCTTTTCATAATATACATTTCCATTTAATTTTTAGAAAATTATAAAAAAAATTTCCAACATGATTGTACTTCTTCTTCTGTTTTGTTTTTCATCCATGCTGTTAATCTGTCCATTTCAGCTGTCTCGTAGAGCTTGATAATCCATTTTTCTAAAGATGGTATTTTCGTGCTCTTCCAGAATTTCGCATATGTTATTCTTGCACAAGCTAATGCATAAAATATGAGTCTACCATTTAATTTCATCAATTCATTATCTACCATTCCCAACAAAAACACTTCTGGAGTAAATGGGATTTCAAGTTTTAAATCTATTCTCAGACATTTATATATACCAATCCAATATTGTCTAGCTAACTTACACGTCCACCACATATGAAAATAAGATCCAGTTTCTTTTCTACATTTCCAACAAACAGAATTTACATTCTTGTACATATAAGATAGTTTTCTGGGGGTGAGGTGCCATCTATATACCATTTTATAGATATTCTCTTTTATTTGTTGTGAAGTTGTGTATTTCAAATCTTTCAACCAAACTTTAACCCAGTTTTCGTATTTTAGGTTATGGCCTACATTCTGAGCCCATTTTACCATAGTGTGTCTGACTACTTCCTCTTCTGTATCCCATTCTTGCAACATTTTATAATAACTGGAGATCAGTTTTGTTTTTCCTTTTAGCATGATTTTTTCCCATTGCGTCTTTTGAGTTTCTATCCCCTTTAACTTTTTATCAATTTTCCATCTTTCGTATAATTGTCTATGTAAATACCAATGGCATATTATACCTGTTTCTCTTAGTTCTGCCTGAGATTTTATTACTGCTTCTCCTTCTGGATTAATTGTTAATAAGTCTGAATAATATAGCCAATTGGGTTTCCCTATCCCTTCTTTACCAAAAAAAGCTTCATGAGGGGAACAACATTGTGGAATGTTTTTACAGAGTCTTATTTTTAACTTTTCCCATACTGATAATAAAGCTCTTTTCACAATATGATTTCTGAATTCCTTGTGTATCTTGTCTTTATCGTAAAAGATATAACCATGCCAGCCATATCTCATGTCCCCTCCTTCTAATGCTAAGGTTTTTTCTTCATTCAACAGTATCCAAATAGATAACCAGTTTAAAACAGATGCAAAATAATACAGTTTCAAGTTCGGTAAGCTCAGGCCTCCTCTACTTTTACTATCACACATGATCTTCTGATTAATTCTGGCTCTCTTCCCTCCCCAGATGAACTTTGAGATATCTGCCTGCCAATTTTTTAGTGGTTTAAATGAATGCAATATCGAAATAGTCTGAAATAGAAACATAATTTTGGGTAGTACATTCATTTGTATTACCGCTATCTTTCCAAGGAAGGATAACTGGAGATTTTCCCATTTCTTTAGGTCTGCTTTAATTTCCTTCCATGTTTTGTCGTCATTGTTATGGTAGAGATCGGTATTTTTGTTTGTCAGTTTGATTCCCAAGAATTTTACTTCTTTTTCTAAACCAAAACCACTTTCCCTCAGTAGTTTCTGTTCCTCTTTACTATCTATATTTTTTGTCATCATTACAGTTTTACTTTTGTTAACCTTTAAACCAGATATCTCCTCAAAATCTTTCAATACATTCACCAAGGGTTTAATTCCTTTCTCGGGGTCTTCTAATATAAACACAATATCATCAGCAAATTATCTTAATTTAAATTCAAACTTTTTAATTTTTACACCTTGAATTTCTTTCTTGCCTCTTACTGTATTACATAGGGCTTCTAAAACAAAAATGAAGAGAAGAGGGGACAGGGGACATCCCTGTCTCGTACCTTTAGTTATGCAAAATTCTTCAGTTTTTTCTTGGTTAATGATCAATCTGGCTTTTTAATTATTATAGATTTCTCGAATCCATCTTAAAAACACTGGACCTGCTTCAACCTTTTCTAACATATAAAGCATTGTATCCCAACAAACATTGTCAAAAGCCTTTTCCAGGTCAGTAAAAATTAGCACTAATTTTTTTCGTTGTGATTTTCAAAGTTCTAATACGTCCATTATAATCCGTGTATTATCTTTAATCTGTCTCTGCGGTAAAAACCCTGATTGATCTTCATGTATCCAGCTTTTCAGTATCTTCTTCAGTCTTTCAGCAAGTATTGTTGTGAATATTTTGTAGTCTGAGTTTAAGAGTGAAATTGGACGATAGCTTTTCATGTCCAATGGGTCTTTATTTTCCTTTAACAGAATAGTAATGTTTGCGTTGTTCCATGTGTCCGGGAATTTACTTTTCCCTATTGCATTACAGGTTGATTTTAACGGTATTATTAATTCCTCTTGAAACTCTTGATAATATTCTATTGGAAGTCCATCAGGACCAGGGGATTTCCCTTTTTTCCCTTTCTTTATCGCTTCTATCACTTCCCCTACACTGATTGGATTATTCAGTATATCTCTTTGTTCATCTTTGAATAACAATAGATCAGCTTTATCTAGAAATTTTTCTATTTTGTCTTTTGATAGTTGATGTTTTTTGTATAATTCTGTGTAGAAGGTTTTGAATTCTTGTCTAATCTCGCTTTGGTTCATTGTTAGTCTGTACAAACCTTGACTGATGAGGTTCACATTTTTTTCTGTCCTCGTAACTACAGTTGACTCTCCGTATCCATGGATTCTGCATGCATGGCTTGAAAATACCCTCAATTACAAAAAGCAAACCTTGATTTTACCATTTTATATAAGGGACACCATTTTAATATGCCATTGTATACAATGGGACATGAGCATTCATGGATTTTGGTATCCATAGGTATGTGTGTTCCTGGAACTAAATTCCAGTGGATGCCATTGTATTTAATATCTAAAAACATTTTCCGTAATATGCTGTGTTTCATAGTCAGAATTGACTTTTTCTGAATTTTGAAGAGAGAAAAAATGTATTAGATTGAATCTAGATTTGATCATGCTTGGGGTTTACCCCCCTGAATTAAAGGAGATTTGTGTTAGTCTTAACTGACAGCATTTCAGTGAGTCTACACTAAATATGACCAGGTCTGGATCAAACCCATTATTTCTTTGGGTAGTTTGCAATTTAATACAGTACTGATAGGACATTTTCTACATTTTCACTCGAATGTCATAGGCAACAAGTCCATTAAATGAGAAACCAAGATAAAATTTTACATTTTCATTCCCAGGCGGCACTGAATCAAAATGCAGAGGCAGAATTGGAAGCTGTCCAGAGTGCCCCATTGCAAAAACTCTGCCATCTTCTGTCCATCCATTTACCCTTTCCAGGATATTGTGTACTTCTTCTATTTTCCACACTTGACCATTCTGCCAGTTTTTTCGACGCTCATCCAGGGAGCCTTTCATTAGTTTATCAATCTTTGTCCTGGGCACAATCTTTGCCAGGCCATAGCCCTTGCCCAAGAAAAAGATTGTGTAGATTCTTTTCTTCCTTGGGGCAACATCCTTTATTTTGATATCATGCAAGCGCTTCAAGGTATCGAGGGCGGACTTTAAGATGTCATCTTTATCTGAGGAAGAGACTTTATCCAAAGCACCATCAGGCCAGTAAAGTAAAGTAAGCAAAAAATGAGCACTGGCAGGGAAAGTAGTTTTCCACTTTTTAAAGAACCTCTTGCTGAGTTCTCGGAGTGTGCGTAGGTCAAGGAGTTTGGAAGAACCAGGTGACAGGCAAGCGAGAGTACAGTGACACAATATATAATTTATAAGGTCTGTATCCTCTAGACTCTGTGGGTCTTCTGAATATAAGCTTATTATTTTTTCCAGACTTTGAACGGATTTCTTATCATTCTTATCTGAAAGGAATGAGAGAATAGTGGTGACATTTCCACCACCATGTTTGTAAATATTCATTTGTCTAATCAACTGGGTATTAGATCCTGCACCATTTTCTTCAGCAAGTGTATCAGAACTAAAAAATGTTGCATAAACCTTACATTGTCTTTTGAGCCATCCTCTAGGGTTATAAACTTGTTCTTCTCTCTTATCTTCATCATCTGTTTGGTTTTTATCTGTTTGGAAGTAACTTAAGTCCTCTGAAATCCAGTCAAGAGCATTGTAAATATTTTGCCGTAAGCCCTTTAACCGGCTGTGGAGTTTTCCCCATGGCTTTTTAATATCTTCTGGAATGTAATCTGTAAGTAAATACTGGACAAGTTCAGGATGCTCTCCTTTTGTGTCTTTAGGAAATACATCAAGAGTAGATAGCAGTTTCAGTAGGCGACATCCCACTTCTACTTCTCCAAAATAACCTGAGTTATTCATGGTATCCTTTTCAGATTTTGCAGCCTGCTGTGTGGCTCTAAAGCACTTCATAGCCTTAAGGGCAATTTCTATAATTTGAATGGTATCTTCAGGAGTGTCTTCATCTGATTTTTTGTCCACCCTAAAGCTAAACCACTTCCTATACACCTGCCCTTCTGTGTCTAAAATAAATGAATCATTTGGCAAACGAGATTTGGCTACTTCTGCCCAGAGTTTTGCATCCTCAAACTTTTCATAAACATAATGCAATCTGGCAAGTTGTTGTGCAAAGAATGCATCTTTTCCCAAGCATTCATAAGCATATTTTAAAACCTCTATGGCTTTTTCTGGGTTTTCTGTGTTACAGACATGCTCAATGAATGGGGAGAAAAGGCTGTCAGTGTTATCTCCTCTACTCTTTTTATCACGCCTTATGAACAGATCTCTGATGAATTTTATAAACTCTTCCCGTCCAAACCGATGCTGAAGAAACGCTTTCTCTTGGAGAAATTCCATGGCAATTTCACTCTGAGTCTGACTTCCTGAGAGCTGATTCAGTATTTCTTTTGCCACCAGGTGGTGTATTATTCGAATAGATGAAATATATGTGGTGGTTTCTCTCAGTTCAATGAAAATAAGCCGTGCCTGTTCACTTAAGTTACTTATGAAATCATACTGCCTTACTGTCATTTCTTCATATGGCATAAGTCCCAGGAAAGCCTCACAGTGAGATAAAGAGATGTATGAATTATGTACATAGAAATTGAGTAGGGCAACATATCTCATTAAACTAGTTTCCCGGGAAGTTAAGTCTATATCTTTAAGCAAGTGTTCTACAAATTCTCTCACGTATGTTGTTTCAAACTCATTACTCATGAGAACAAAAGTAAGTATGTATTCCAGTTTAAAATCCTTCTGATTTTCAAATTTTTCTATCTTTGTTCTGAACAGGCTTTTCTCTTTATCTGTCAGTTTGTGAGTAACAGACACTGTATCCTGAGGGGATGCTTTGCAAAATTTATCAGGGGCATTGGACCGTTTACAGCACAAAAGGATGAAAGAAGGCCTGGAAGAACGTCGTTTGTTAGACCCCATGGCATCTGTTAAAGCACAATTTAATTCCTCAAGGTATTCTTCATCATAATCTTCCACCAAAAGGAGGACTGGGAGACAGTTTTTGAGGTCTTTTTCATCATAACATTGGAACTCAACTGCATGCTGACAGACAGTAGTAACTGGATATGTGGTTTTGATGACAGCACAACGTAAATCTTTTCTCTGCTTCCACAGCACTTGCCTTGCAATGGTACTTCCTCCACTCCCAGGTTCATGAAACACTTTAAGTTTAGCAACAGAATACCGGAACAAACTCCCATATACAAAATCATTCAACATTCTAGACACCTCCTTACAGGCTTCCCTTTCGATAATTTCCCCACACTTCCTTTTATCAGCAAGCCAAAAATTTTTCCAGCTGACTTTTTTACCCCTATAAAACGTTTCATCTATCATCTGTATTTCTCTTGTACTCAGAAAATCTAATTTGATATCATCACATTGGTCAGCACACAATATTTCAAGAGAATACATTTTCTCTTCTTCCAGTGGGGGAAGTACACACAGACCCTTTGTGGAAACCGGTAAATGTCTGCAATTAGTTGTAGAGGGCAGCATGCTTTGGATGGTAGCATCCACATGGCTTAGCTTCATGCCTACAATACTCCGCTGTTGTAGTGTCTCAATGCTGCAGGATGTCTGTGCTAGATTAGCCCATTTCTCATAGTTTTCTCTAGATTCTGAAAGGCATATTATGAAATCCATGCCATTCATTTCACTGTAAAATTCATGGAAGGTGTCTACAATTGGTTTCTCTACAGGTGATAATAGTAAGAAGAGCACCAGAAAAGATCCCTTTGGGAGGAGGTCATCACAGATAAAAGATACTGCTTTTTTCAAATACTTTCTCTTTGTTCTAATCCAAGTGTTTTCATCACAAGTTTTTTCATTACCAAGGAAGTCACTGCGTCCATTGCAAAATATCCAGCTTTTCTTAACAAATAGGCACAGATGTTTTTGAAATTCAGTTGTGCTCATCTTGTTGTCATTGGAATAATTTTGCAAAAAATGAGGACTGGTTGCATGGTATTTTTTGTAGTTGGAGTACAAACCTGACACATTGGAGTCTTCATCAAAATCAAACACACAGAAAATGTTAATGTGCCTCAAAAAGTTAATAGATTTAAGGTCTTCCTCTCCACATTTGTTGGTAACAAGAATGTACCACATAGAGCTGTCCAAGTAGCTTTTGCCATCTGTCAACAAGACAGATAATTTTCGCCCTAAATTTTCCGGAACATCTGTTTGATTTTCATGACTGGATTCTTCAGCTTTCTTCCTCCAAATGTCTCTTTCTTGTAAATCCTGAATGAACGTCACTAGATTTTCAATTGTTACTGGTTCAGAGCTTGAACCAGCTCTTTGGAAGGCAATTTTATCTTTTTCTAAGTTTACCTTATTACTTTTTTCATTAAAATTTGGTAGACGTACTTGAAAAAACTTTCCTTTTATAATGTCAGATAATGGTTCAATGTCAACTTCTACTACAAAATACTGTTCATGGCTATCTGTCTGAATAACTTCAATGAAAACTGGAGGGTGAATACATTGCCTTGCAGCAGCTTGAACATTTGCATCAAAACATTTCCCTATGTAATCTAAAGCATCAACATAAATTTCTGTCTCTCTAATTGGTATCCCAATGATTTGTCCATGTGTCCAGCCCTTTTTCTCAACACGATCCATCACTCCAAAGTGAATAGTGCCATTTGTTCGGACATTCAGGCAAGCAGAAGCAAACTTTATCACTTCACGGGCAAATTTTGCTTGCAGCCGTGGTCTGTCCAGCAGAGCAGCAGTATCAAATGACTTGTATTCATGGCAAGGACTGATTAGATTGAGGACTCCCGTTTCTGGAGAAAGGACTGCATTTCTAACATATTTAAAATTAGTGTTGTTGGTGCTGAATGGCCTGAACGTGCTCAAGCGTACTCGATCATGCAGAACAGAAGTATTCTTTGTGCTTTCCATTTTGCTCAGAACATCACTTGTGTGTGCCATGACTTCTTTATTTGAGCACTGTGGTTCTGAATCTCTATGTAGCAAAGAAACTGGTTTAATGTCAGATGTGTGTTTCTCTTTCTCTCTGTCACTTTTACCTTCTTCAGTTGATGTATCTGTGTCTCTGACTTTTGGTTTTTCCCTCCTTGATGAATTAGTTTTGCTGTGGTCTAATGCAGGCATTTCCCTAATGGTTTCATAAACTTCTTTGGTGACATCTGCCCCACTATCCTGTTGCAAAAGCTGATCTCTTTTCTGCATTAATATGTGGATCTGGCCTTGTTTCATGCCCATTCTCTTGAGGAATTTATCGTCTAATATTTTGAGTGCTGGGCCAGTTACTTCCTCTTCACAGAGCTTTTCAACATACATCCTTTTAATCCCAATGGACTCAAGCCAACACTTAACATGACCCTCATGCCATTCATCCAGAGGTAAACCAGTGTGATCTGAAAGTAAAAATTGGTAGGTTTCAATATGGCATCAACTATCCTGCAATCCTTCCTATATATTTAAAATCCTGCATGCATTTAGTCAGAAGTTCATTTTTAGAAAAGTCAAAATTGAGAAATTAAAAGTTCTCAAAATGTATGAGATGATCTCCTGTTAAGATAGGTGTATACCACAGAAGACACATGGCTTCACTTCATCCATCCTTAGTTTTTGCATTTTATTATATTTATATTTTCATATATATATACACACACACATGTTCACACACAACAGACTAATGAGGATGGTAAAATAAAAGGTCAGAGGATCACGGTCTCGGTTTCCAGCAGTGACCATTTCCTACTGGCTAGGAACTGTTGCAAAGGGATTTATTTTTGTTTGTTTCTATAAGTGGGGAGTTGTCCAGTACTGTATGGCTTCTCTTGCATTCAGCATATCCCTGTTGAGGTACAAACCTCTCCTTCCAGCTGTGAGAAGGCTAGAACAGTACTGTGGTTAAAAGTGCCAGACCAGGTTTAGTGAGATAAGGGTTCATATCCCCAACTCGGCCATGAAGTTTTAGAAGGTGATAATGGGCAAGTCACTGTTCTGTCAAGCTAGCCAACCTCTCACAGTTGTGGCTCGATTAAAATAAGGGCTGTGAAAGGTCCATACATGTTGTTAATTATTATTATTATTATTATTATTATTATTATTATTTATATACCGCTTTTCCAAAACTGATCAAAGCGGTGCACAACAAAGAATACAAAATACAATAATCAAAAATAACAACATGATATATACATAACATTAAAACTTGAAAATAAAAATTCAATCGCAATTTAAAACCATAAAAATGTTAGCTTTAGTTGTATGGAGAAAATGCTGGCTCATAGCAAAGTCCAGGCTGCTGGAAGAGGAGATACATACCCATTTTGACTTTGAAGCTGAGTGTTTTTTTGGTGGAGAACTAACAAGCAGAGCTGAAAAGAAAAATAAATTGGTGACTTGCAACAAAAAATGAAACATAGTGCTGGAAATGTATACTTATGTTACAATTTTGTTTTTAATGAAAATTACTAACAAAGATATTTTTAAAAAGAGAAATAATATGGTGAAAGATATACGGTAGATTTCTAGCATTTGCTTTGCAGATAGGTTGAATGAAATTTTTAAACACTCTAAAACAGAAGACACTGTTTTCACTGTAGACAAAATCCACAAGTAAGACTATGGTCCAGAGTCTCTTGAATCTAGGAATAGCCACAAAAATGGAACCACATTTTTCATACCTCTGATCTAGTGCCAGTTCACTATACTGAATTACCAGGATAAAAGTAAGGACAGAATGACACATTTATTTACCCTTTGTTAAGAGGGAAATGTTCCCATTCCGATTCTCCTCTTCAGTAATACACCAACTCAGATCTTATTGGGCCCCAATTCCCATCATCACTAGCCAGCATAGTGAGCAGCGAGGGGTGATAGAAGCTGCAGTCCAAAAACATCTGGAAGGTACACATGTTCCTCATTCCAGATACAGGATGAGTCTCCCTTAGCCAAAATGTTTGGGACCAGAAGTGTTTTGAATTACAGAATACTAGTATTTGCATATATATCCAAAATGAGATAGCTTAGAGATGAGACCCAAGTCTAAACACAAAATTCATGTTTCATATATAGTTTATACACATACTTTGAGGGTAATTTTATGCACAATATTTTAAATAATTTTGTGCATTAAACCAAGTTTGTGTAGACTGAACCGTCAGAAAGCAAAGGTGTCATTTTCTCAGCCACTCATGGATAGTTTTGGATTTTGGAATGATGGATAAGGGAACCTCAGTCTGTATAATAATTACCAGCTCTTTGCAGGTATGATTTCTATCTTACAGAATCCCCCCCTGGAGCCATCCAACAAATTGTTTTACCAGCTGAAGGACAGGAGTGAATCCTATGATCCAAAAGAGAAAATTGGCCCAGTATTAAGGGTTAAAGCTTTACTGGCTCATGCAGCAGAACACACCAGAAAATGTTGCATAATTTTTAATTAACTTTCCTGTCAGTTAGCAAGCATACTGCTTCAGTTTCATGTAATCTTCAGTCTTTCCTAGGAGATCCATCAGGTCTCCACAGCAGTTTAATGGTCTAGTAAGGAATGGATATGCAGGGTTTCAGTTCCCCGCTGTTTTACTCATCTGTTTCTTTATGATTGAAATCAGGAGTGTTCCCACCATAACTAAGGTGGCCCATTTGATGCTTACTGCTTACTACTTAAGGTACAGTGTGTAAGATAGAGTTCAGAGATCTTTGTGGAATACTGAGAAATTTCTCCCAACAATAGACATCAGACTTAGACTGCAATGTGCATATTTGAGCAAGGAATTACTTGTCCAGGGCCTTCCCAGTTTGTGTGGACAACAGAAGACCTGTTGTTTCACAAAATACTCCCAAACACTACAGTGGACCAAAGGAATGGCAACAGAGCACTTTTCCACAGTAGGGCCTTTCTGAATTGGGTAAATCAACTAGTGGATAAATGATAAAGGTGTCCTTATTATTATTTTTAAATACACTTCTCCTCCTAGATCAGTGGTCTCCAAACTGTGCCTTTTAAGAGATTTTGGACTTCAGCTCCCAGAAGCCTCAGCCATGTTAGCCAATAGTCTGGGATTCTGGGAGCTAAAATCCAAAATCCCTTAAAGAGCACAGTTTGGGGACCATTGTCCCAGACAGACTGACCACACACTTTACCTTGTGATTCCAGTGACATGCACATTCATAATCTGGAAGTGTGCAAAGCCTGAACTAGTACCATGGCTGTTCTTGGTGTTCCATGTTATAATTTGCCCACTGTGTGATCCTAGGAAAGAGGGAAGTAATTTTAGAAGTTGGTGTAAATTCAGTTCATGTGATTTTGTTGATCCTTCTGAGCAGAATCATTTGAAAACATCTGAGAAACAAACTGTAGTCCCCTGGACTCCACATCCACTAATATCTATCAACAAGATGCTTTCATCATATCACCACATAGGAGATTTTCACACAGGGACAGGATAGGGATGGGATTGCTCCTTCATCCTTATCCCATCCTTAACCCTTCAATGACTGCAATGGTGCAAAAGGCTTTCAAACTGTAGCCCCAATCCTTCCATTAACCTGTCATTAAAGTGGAACTGCATTAACGTGAACTTCCAGCCAATGTCATTTTAATGACACATTAATGGCAGTATCTGTGTGACTTAATCTGAAAGCCTTTCATGCAATCACCATCATTTGTGCTTCCCGGACGGGATAACCACAAATCCTATCTGAAAGTCCTTCCTGCAATCATGCAGGAAGGGCGGGAACATGACAGGACAGGGACAGGACATCCCTTGTCTGATAATCCTGGTTGTTTAAGAAAATGGCGTTCACAGTATCTGAAACCATGATCAGTTTGAGGGTAACTAACTTACAGATCAAAAAAAAAAATCTGTTTCCTCATGGGCACCAGTGAAGCTTCTTATAAATCAATCATGAAACAAGAGGTTTCAAGTGAAGGATATTAGGGAAAATAACCCTATCTTCTGGTTCTCTCCTGGATAAAACAGCTCTCTTGTTCTGCCCCAGGCTGCCTGGCAGGGAGGTAAAAGCACAACTTCTTCCCTTTTGAGAAGCTCTGTGTGCAGCATGAATGCTCAAAGTCCTTCCTATCTATGTTGTGACAGGGTTTTAATTTTTACACAAAATCTCCACTTGGGAAAAAGTGGTGCGTTTGGAAAACTGATAGAGGTGCAGTTGGATGAACAGAAAAATTAGACACATGTTATAAATTGGAGATAGGACATTGGAGTGGAAACATATAATGGCATGAGCATACAGAAATCCTGGTGCAACTGTTTAGTAAATCAAGGATTAATGTGAATCCAGGAAAAACAAAGAGGCAAGACAACTCTGGAAAAAAAAAGCAGGAACTGATTACTTCATTATTAAACCAAGACAAATTTATAAAGGAGTATAGTTCGCCCTCCATTTTCATGGTGGAATCTGTTCTGGACCCTCATGAAAACAGAGGCTCCTGCATATTCAAATCTCATAGGCTTCAATGGGGCATGTGCCCATGTGCACACCTGTGCAAGCGCACCCCATTAAAAATAGCGGAGGTTGCTCCTCCATGGATTTTCAAGGTCGCAAGTTAGGAGGAGAAACTGTAATTGTTATTCTGCTGTTGAATTGCTGCCTACACCTCCTCCTGTTATACACCAGCCAACAGGATCATGGTTTGTTTATTTTTTCTTAATCATGGGATATCTGAGCAGATATATCCATGGCTGGAAAATCTACTTTTTTAAAAAAAAAACTGCTTTGGAAGGACAGTTAGCCTTTGCTTGCAATTTTCTTTTCAAAAGGGCTGCTAGTACAGTCTGCTAAAAATAAAAAATACAGCAATAATACAATGAAACACTGAAACCAATAAAATTAATTAAAAAGAGTAAAATAAAACCATAATAATAATAATTTTAAGAAGCAGAGCTCATGTACCTTGGAATTGTGAAGACAACAAGATTTCCCAGGGATTTAAAATTGATGGAGGAACAGGGAACTACAGTTTCTCACCAGTGTCCTAAACTATATCCCATCTGAATGGGGACCAAAAACAGCAAAATGCAGGCCTATTACTTTGTTATAGTTGTTAGCTGCCTTCAAGTTGGTTCCAGCTCAAGGTGACATCTCCAGGAATCCCTATCCTCCACTGCCCTGCCCAGGTCCTGAAAGCCCTTGCCCCATAACCCCCCTGACTGAGTCTATCCATCTGGTTTGTGGTCTTCCTTTCTTTCTTCTCCCCTCTACCTTTCCTAGCATTACTTTTTTTTTCTAGTGATCCATGCCTTCTCATGATGTGGCCAAAGTACGATGGTCTCAGCTTAATCATCTTTGCTTCCTCTGATCTGTTCAAGAATCATGGTATTCTAAGTACTCTTCTCCAGCAGTACGTTTCAAATGAATTGATTTTCTTTCCGTCTGCTTCCTTCACTGTCCAGCTCTTGCATCCATACATAGTAATTGGGAATAGAATGGCCTGAACGATGCTGACTTTAGTGCTCAGTTGTATGTCTTTGCTCTTTAGTATCTTTTCCTGTTCTTTCATAGCTGCCCTTCCCATTCCTAGTCTTCTTCTTATTTCTTGACTGCAGTCTCCAATCTGGTCAATGTTTGATCCTAGATACGGGAATGCTTTAACTATTTCAATTTCCTCATTGTCTAGATTGAATTTGTGTATTTCTTCTGTGGTCATTCTTTTGTTTTCTTTAAGTTCAGCATCAGACCTGCCTTTGGACTTTCATCTTTGACCTTCCTTATTAACTGTTCCAATTCCTGAATGTCTTCTGCTAATATTATGGTGTCGTCCGCATATGACTAACATCTTCAATTTTGTGTCTCCTGTATGGTTTTTAACACTTGCCTGATGAAGATGTCAGTGGAGCTTTGAAAGCTTGCAACATCTATACTGTATTGTGCATTTTGATCCAATAAATATATCATTGTTTGGTGGATTTTTGATGTTATTGGCTAAGCTATTTTGGTAAGCTTTAAGTGTAGTGCCAGAAGGGGGCAGCAAAGCATAACCTTTTCAAAAAGTGTTAAGTTTCGTTTTACTGC
Source organism: Sceloporus undulatus (assembly GCF_019175285.1). Classification (NCBI taxonomy): domain Eukaryota; kingdom Metazoa; phylum Chordata; class Lepidosauria; order Squamata; family Phrynosomatidae; genus Sceloporus; species Sceloporus undulatus. Next base: position 157,955,950 of record NC_056523.1, on the reverse strand, counting down.
TATCAAGCAGCTTATAGTGAGATCAGGATGACTTACTGTATGTCAAGAGAATCAGAGTCAGAAGGCGCCTGAGTCCAAACCCCTGCTCAGTGCAGGAATTCTATCTAAAGCATCCCCAGCAGGTAGTTTTTATTTTATTTAAAAATCAAGCTTACAATAATATACATTATGTGCAAACGAATACATGGCACTTCAAGCTGTTAACATTTTCATAACGATTTATGTTTATATCACACTTAATGTCAAAAGTCTGGTAAGTAAAATTCCCATACTGTTAGCAAGACTGGATTTTTATAAATTTTGGAGTGTGTGGAGTTCCCTCTGACCCCAAACTGACTGTCCTTATGATGAGGCAAGGAGACCAGGTAGGCCACTCGCATGAGTCAGGGCAGGATCCCCTGTAACCAATGCTCTGAGAAATTCCCAAAAGGTGATGTGGGAGTTGCTAATGGGACAACTATCACCTTCAAGCTTAAGACAATACAAACTGGTTGTTCATAGTCTCACACTTGATGGGCTGGTGATCAAATCAACGACCCACCCATCTGCCTGGTTTTCATCCCCTGATTGTTTCAGACCCAACTGCAATGGCAATGCCATCCTACACCTTGGTTTAACAATGTCCAGGCAATCAAACACCTTTGTCTAGGCTCTGGCTTAATGGCTTGGCCAGAGGCTAGATTTTCCCTGTAAGAACCTTTGGATTTGCCCAGTCAGTGTGTTACTTTAAGAATACAGCTTGGCTTCATGCCACACTAGACTTTAGCTCCGGCTCAGCCTACCCCCCCCCCCTTCTGTTGGAGTGTCTTATTGCCCCACTTGACCCCCTTCCCCTGCATTGGATTCCAGGAGAAGACTACTGGAGTAAATATCACCCTCAAATCTTTTCCCATTTTTCCCTCCTTTATTTCCATTGAGTCTGAAGTGTGTGTGTGTATATATATATATATATGTGCCTATTGCTGGGTGTGTGTGTGTTTTTCCTTTTAATAAAAACCAAACCTTAATTGAAGAAGCCTGTCTCTGCACTATTTCTTAAGGAATTAATTGGTCCTTCTGTAGACAAATTTGTTTTTTTTTTTTTTAAATTAGTCTTTATTAATTTTCAAATAAAATAGCCATAAATTCAAATCACAATCACAAAGTCTCTATTACAAATAACAAATTAAAATAGCCAGTTATTCTTGTGTTTCTTCCGTATCTTCAAATCTTCATACACCCCTTCTTTAAATATCTACTTCCTTCTGTTTCAGGTATTGGAAAATAACTATATTAAAAAAAGAAAACAATCCCGCTTCCACTTTGTCAAATCGTTTGGTATATAACACAATAGTCCTAATCACTCATCTTTTGTACGTTTGTTCCCATCTCATACCTTACGATAATCTTAACAGCTTTTAAGAATAATAAAAAAAAATTCCATATATTCCTGGAACAATTTAACTTCAATATCATACAAACTCAAAATTGTATATAACCCTTTATGGTACATAATAGTCCCTCTGGCTGCTACTCTTAGCTTTCTCGTTTTTCCCTTTAGCCTTGTATTCTTCTCACTTTGCACCATTTCAAAGCTTGTTTCTTCCTGGAGATATGGTTAGCTATAACAGGTTAGTTCAGCTTTGTCCAAATCTTCTTATTCAATTTCTAACGTCCCCAACAATAGATCTTTATCCGTTGGTAAATTATCTTCACTCCGAGTCTCTGTAGCCACTTTGCTTCCTCCTTCTAATGAAGCTCTCCTTTCTCCAAATGTAGAAGTTTCTCTTGTCTCACTCGAAGGGGAGTTTCGAGTTTCCCCTTTTTCCTTTTCTTCACTCTGTAGCAATCTCTTATAGAATTCCTTTGCTTTCTCCAGTGAGTTGATTTTAAATCTTCTTTCTTTAAACATAAAGACCACGCCTTCTATATTTCCCCATCTATAACTAATATTCTTCCTTTGTAGTAGCGCGGTGAGGAACCTATATTGTTGTCTTTGTTTCAGTATAGATAAGGGCAAGTCTCTATAAATTTCCACTTCCACATTATCAATAGTCAAGCCTTCCTTAAAGTTTTTTTGAATAATTCTCTCCCTGATCCTTGAGTTATTAAAACTTACCGCTATGTCACGCGGCAGTCCTTTTTCTTGGGCTACTTTGGAAAATATTCTAAACAACTTATCAATTTGAACATTGATCAGATCTTCCGGGGAGTCCAGAAAATTGGCTAGGGCTGGAATTATTTTTGTCTCCAAATTTTCTCCTTCTGTTTCAGGGAGGCCTCTTATTTTAATTGCTCTATCTCGTTGTTTCTTTTCCTGTGCCCATAGAGCTCTTTCTTCTTTATTTTGTATTTTCACTATCTCTTTGATCTTATTTTCCAATTCCTCCGTCTTTCTTATATTCAAATAAACTTCCTCCTTAATTTCCTTAAATTCCTTGTTCAGACTGTCAATTTTCTTCCCTATGCCATGTATTTCTGTCTGTAAGTCCAATCTTATTTCTTCCCTTAGGCTTTTCTGTTCATCCCTTATTTCCGCCTTAAAAGACTTTTTGAACTCCCGTAGTTCCTCTAGTATTATTACAGTTAAATCCTGTTGTTTATTTGGCAGGTCTGTAGAATCTCTTCTATTTCCTGAATGTGTCCAACTCATATTATCCTTTCTAGTTTTTGTTTGCCTTGTCTCCATTTGATATTATTTATATCTTACTTCTGATGTAACAAATAATATTAAGCCAGAGCCAGAAATATAGTCCAGAATCAACTCAAATTCAAGGGCACCTCACTTTCTTTCTTAACTACTTGTCTGTATTTATATTCTATCAATAGCAGATCTAACCGGGACTTTCCTCAGGGTGTTATTTCAAGGCAGTGATCAATTGTAATAACAAAAGAAAAAACTACACCTGCCTGTAATTAGCCAAATGCCCACAGCGAAATAGAAAGCCTCTTTAAGCTTTTCAACAGATCGTTATCAGCTGAGTTGGATGCTAGCAGTTCTCCAGCAGCTGCTCCCAGCGAGTTTCCTTCACTTAAAGAGATACACCTTATTTTTAAGGCTCTGCCAAGACCGCCAAAAGAGAAAGATCCAGCTCCAAGTAAAAATCAAAGTGAGAGAGAGACAAAACGCAGCTGTCTCCTCATTCTCTTCTTCTCCTTCTATTAGCCAGAGATAGACAAGTTTCCAAAGTCTTTTTTGTTATTTCCAATCCGAATCCACCCAAATCCAAGACTAGTGAAACCCTGTGTGGGTTTAAACAAGGTTTCTTCTGATGATTAAAAGTTGTAGCCAAGGCTGGTACCTGAAGGTTAGGCTCACACCGCGTCGGCTGCCTTGCGACTCTCGTCGAGACCTCTTCCTCTCCCGCGACGGCTTCCCAGCACAGGAGGGCAAAGAGGACTCTGGGGACCCCGACAAGCCCTCGCCCCAAATCTCCCTCAATTTGGGGACTTTTCTGGCTCCAATAGATGTAGATATATATTGGAGCCTTAAACAAGTCCGCGGTGGACCTTCGGAGACAGAGCAAAGCTACTTGCCTCCGTTTGCCTTGACGTCTCAACCGGAAGTTCCCCTGTAGACAAATTTGGAATAGGCCTTGAGGAGTCGGCAGGACATCCCTCTCAGCAATTTGAGCTAATTAAAAATCCCTTTAAGTAGAAACTTCCTAACAATACGTACAATTGAGTATACTAGTCCACATCTTATCTGGACAGTATTTACATAAAATATAGCAGTGCACCCCTAGATCTCTGCCAGTGGTTTCTGGGGGAAGGGAGAGAAATCAAAATCCACAGTGGTAAGCAGTACTAATTCACATAGATAACATGTTGCAATGCAAATATGGATTTACCTTGGGTGTGTACCTTGGCTTTTTTTGCTCATCTGAAAGATAATGAGAAGCCTATACAACGACTCAGACAAGGCTGCAAATTTCCTTATGAAAACTCATGGGCAAAATGTTTTGCCTTCTATGGCGGGTTACAGACGGGCAGGGGAGGACGTCTTGGAGGTGTATTCAGCTGAATGCGGAGCCTCCAGACGGCCTGCCCCGGGGGCGTGCTTCAGGTGTTGGAGCTTCCACACGGGGGGCAGTGAAGACACCTCACCTGGGTCCGTTTCGGACCCGGAGCTTCCATACCGCCGCCTCGGAGGACGCTGCAAAAAGAGAGGCAGCTTCCGCACGGGCGGCCCAAACAGTGTGCGGCAGTGTGGCTGTGAGTGTGAATGAGGCGCAACTGTGCAGTCTAAAGCTAGGCAGGAGTGCTGTGAGGTAGCAATCTCCAAACTCTGTCCTTCCAGGCATTTGGACTTCATGTCCCAGAATCCCAGACCAAAGGGCAAGGTGGCTGGGGATTCTGGGAGATGAAGTCCAAATGCCTGGGAGGACAGAGTTTGGAGATTGCTGGTTTGGGGGCCAGTGAGCCAGGCATGGTGGGAGGAGAGAACAGGAAGGGTAGAATAGATAGGGCTGGGAGGGAACACATGCCCTGGGAGGCAAAATGATGTCTTTATGGGACATCATGGGACCTAGTGCCTTGTCAGTGCTCCCTGCCCCTTGATCCCAGGCCCTCTCTAGTTGCCCTTTGCCTTTGGGGGCAAGTTTAGAGGGCATCAAAAGGTCTTGGGCACATTCAAACTCCGGGGGTCTCTTTTTTTTTTTCTTTTGCCGCATGAGAAGTGCGCAGCTTCGCAGCTGCAGCGCTAAGCAGCGGCGGCAGAAAGCCTATGGGCACATTTAAAGTGCCCAAGCCCCTTTAAAACAATTGTGGTCTCCTGCCAGCTGGTGATCAGCTGGTGTTGGCATCCTTGTCCGCTTGCACTTTGCCAGTGTCAGCAGCATCATAGATGCCTCCTCTCCTTTGGTCCCCGCGCTCCTGCTGAATCTGCAATGCGCAGCCACAGCTGTCTCCGCTGCCACCGCTGTCCCCCTGCCATCTCCCCTCACCTCCTTTGTACATACAATATTTACAGTTTTAGCATTTTTTATTGTTAGGTGAAAATGGCAGAGGAATGTGTGTAGGGGTGCACTTTAAAGTCCAAACTTTCCAAGCAGCGCATGCGTACATGTTGCTCTAGGGTTAGGGTTAGGGTTAGGGTTACGAGGCTTAAAATGCACCACAGCTGTGCCTCAGCTTCCACAGCTGCATGGCAGCGGACGTTGCAAGTAAAGCCTGACTGCAAACTGCGCATGTTCCAAGACCCCAACTCACTATGCGACAGAGCTTTTAAATGGGCAACTTAAAGTAGCGGCGTAGCAATTCTGGTGTACCGGTGCAGCAGCTCTCATGGCTTCTTCCACTTCTCGATATGTGTCAGCATTCAGGTAGGACTGCTCCAGTTTCTGCAGTTACTCCAGTTTCTGGGACCATATAGCTATCAGGTCAGCCATCTCAGTATGAGACCAAGACGTCCCCCTGCCTTTTTTCGGGGTGCTGGTGGATGGCTGAGCCATCCTGCCTGGTGGCAAAGGGGAGCTGCCACACAGCTGTGCCAGGAGCAGCCAAACTGTGCCCGTTCCCAGGTGAAAATGGCGCAGGAATGTGTGTAGGGGGTCACTTTAAATCCCAAACTTTCCCTTTTCACTTTCTACAACCAAAACATCCGCCGGCAAAAGTTACAACTTCCCGCGGTTCTAGCAACGCATGCACACAAGTGGCTCTAGGGTTAGGGTTATGAGGCTTAAAATGCGCCGCAGCTGTGCCTCAGCTTCCACAGCTGCATGGCAGCGGACGTTGCAATTAAAGCTTGACTGCAAACCACGCATGTCCCGTGAACCCGACCCATTATGCGACGCAGCTGACACGGAGCTTTTAAACCGGCAACTTATATTTGCGGCGTAGCAATTCTGACGTATCGGTGCAGCAGCTTACAGACGGAGCTGCGCACGTACGCATCAAACAGAAAAGAAGCGGAAAAAAGCAGCACCTTTTTAATGCCGCTTCTTCCCGCTTGGGGCGTGCGGGGGGCGTGTTCATGACGGCATTCAGGTAAAGCCCGTCTGAAGGCTCTACCTTCATGACGCCATGAGTACATCCCTTTTTGCCCGTCTGTAACCCGCCATAATCACCTTCCTTTTTCAAAAACAAAATTAAAGTTGTGAATCTGACCAAGAGGCAGCTGGTCCCTATGACTGCAGCTCTTTTCTTCTTGACAGAGAGATCTGCTCTCATTGGCAATGACTTTATCACAAGCTGTCCAGGCCTACATCATGCAATGGCTTATTCAGAATCCAGTCTGAATGCATTCAGCAAGGCAGGCCCCCTGCTCCTGAACACAATACTGAGACAACTGCAACAAGATGTAGTAGCTGAGGATGGATTAAGCAAGCATACCCTCAAATATGAGAGGGCATGAGAGCCAGCGTAGCCTAGCGGTCTGAGTGCTAGACTACAACTCTGGAGCAGAGTGACCAGATGTCATAACTGCAAAGAAGGACAAGGCACTGCAATATATAAGGCATTCAAAAAAGGGTAGGGCATAGCAAAATAAAAGCTACAAAACACTCCAATTATAAATCCATGCTTCTTAATCCTGCTCAAAAGGGAGGACATTTTGCAATTCCTCCTGGACAGAAATGTAGGACACAACTTGGTCACCCTGCTCTGGAAAGCAGGGTTTAATTTCCTTCTCAACCATGAAACCCACTGGGTGGCCTTGGGCAAGTCCCAGGGGAAGGCAAGGGCAAACCTCCTCTGAACAAGCCTTGCCCAGAAAACCTTGAACTCCAGAGCATGGAGCCGTGGCAGTTAAAGCGTTGTCAAACCGAATTATTCCTCCAGTGTGTGTGCAGCCTGTTTCTTACCTTGGGCAGCATGTTGCATGCATCCTGCAGCAGGTGGCTTCCAGAGGGCTGCAAACGTTTGGAGAGGCTGCTTTGAAGGCAGAGAAGGAGAGCTGTGAGTTACAGCCTGGTGTACCCACAGTGTAGAGACCTGGCCTCCCCCAAAGCAGGCTTTTGGAAGGAGGGAGCAATGGAAATGGGTCCAAGGCTTCCTTCAGCTGCCCCGCCTATTTATTTATTTATTTGTTGGGCGGGAAAGGCTTGGTTCTTCCTCTTCAGCAGCAAAGGGGGGTGGCTACTGCCTTTTCTTCTCTTGGCTCCTCTCAGCTTTCCAGGCAAGGCTCCTCCTATGGGAAGAAAAAGAGATGCCAGGGGCAGTGGGGCTGGGAGGAAGGATGTGCTTTCACTTTGAAACAAAAGGAGTGGCTTAAAAAAAAAGGCTAAAAAAATGTTAACTGTAGCCTCTACATTACGAGCAGTTTCCACAGCTGTAACTGAGCACATCTCCATCTAAAAGCCCTGAGGAAAATTCTCCCCCTAGGCCTCCTCAACCTTCTGTCCAAGACGAATTCCAAAACGCCCTCCATTCTGAGCAGGACTAAGAAGCCTACTTGTCTCACTTATATGCTGAAAATGTCATAAGAAAAGCAGGATTAGAATCAGAAAAAAGGAGCGAAGAAATGAGGAAGCAACATTAACAACCTAAGATAGGCAGACAACACCATATTATTAGCAGAAGATATTCAGGAATTGGAACATAGACTCTCTTTTGAAAGAAGTCCTCCTGAATCTCCACTCCACTTCTTTCTGTCTATAGTGACTAGGGAGTTTATCATGCAAAGGTGATTGGAAGTTTATCCTGTGAATATCCTGGGAAAATTGCATAATTACATGAAACAATTTCACACGACGTTGCACGAAACCCAGAGTGAATTAGAAGAACAGTACATGTTTACTCACAAGTGAATCCCATTGTGCTCAGTGAGATTTACTCCCAAGTAAATGTGCTTAGCATTATACCCTTACCTTATCAGAAATAAATTTCCAGTGTGATCTTAGACAACTGTTCCGTAGCTATATGTACATTTAGGTTACTTACTCATCCTTTGTGCAGTTGAATACCCACAGTTGGCAGCTCTCATGTCAATGCCTTAGCCAGTTTTAGCAGGATTCATTTTTGTGGTTCCATTGTCAGAGAGAGCTAGATGAACTGAATTGCTCAGAAACAAGCTTTCTGAAGACTTTGGAGGATTGTTATGTAGTTGTGTGGATATTCATGTTCTTAATCATCCTTTGTCAATGAACAGTTTAACACCCAGCACTGGAACGAGGAAGCAACCATACAAGTGCATGCGTGCTATCAGCCTCACCCAGTTGCATCTTGTGGTTGTACTGTCAGATACAATTTGACAAAAATATTTTCTCAGAAAAACTTTCAGTGCTGTTTTAAGAGATGGCCACATGTTTGCATCCTTGGATCATGAGACTGGTGTAGCTGATAATATACTCTGGAATCGCTGAATGTGCACAAGTTTGGTACATGTATCATGGAGAAACAGATGTCGTCCTATGTTGGTGTCACTACACTGAAGCATCTGCCCTCCACAATTATGGACAGTTTTAAAGAAACATTTTTACATCTATCACTGAAAAGGGTATGTGGGGTGAGATGAGGTGCTGTTCTAGAATAAGCAATGGAGGATTTAGATAGTGCAGTCTCTGATGTTTTATTTGCCATAATCCATTGCAGTTGGCAGGACTTAATATGTCACATTTTATAAAGCTTTTTCAATAACTGGTGGCCTGCATCCCCACCCTGTCACCCCTTGGAACAGAAGTAACATTTGTCATTTCAGACATTGCTGCCACTTCAGTTCATAATGTGGCCAGGCTTGTAACATAGCACTAGGAAAATTTAGTATTGTTGATATAGCTTTCAGACACCTTAATGCAACATGGCCAATTCTGGGACTTACAGTCGAATTCTACAAGTTCTGGACATAGGAAGCTGCCATCTGAGGATTCAATTGTTCACTTCCACTGTTTCTCTCTTCCTTCTTGGGCCATGCTCTTCAACTGAAAGAACAGATGAAATGACAACCAGTGCATTCAGATTTTTCAGCTTTCTCATCAGCTCTTATAATAATCTGAAGGCTATGCCTTTCAATGTCTTTGGTTCCCACATGAACCAAAAGGAAGGGATTACGGTCAATAGCCTTGATGAGTCTTATCAGCCTCTTTGTTACATCATGGATTTTTGTCCCGGGAAGTCAGTACACCTCTTGAGACATCTTGTCAGGCTCACAAATTACTGATTCTGTTCCCTTCAGCAATCCCCTACTACCACCACGCCACTCCTCCGAGGATTAGCAGAGGCCGTTCCATGTGTTGAACCTTCCAAGGTCTCAGGGACATTCTCTGAGGACTGACACTGCTCCTCTTCTTGCGCTCAACAATAGAAGCTAAAGCTGGGCCCCCTTTGCCTGCTTTTTCCCATTGGGAAAATACATATTTACTATATTCTGAAAGAATTTTAAGATGGACTATCTGACAGTATCTTTTTAGTTTGCTGCGGATGACATATCTTTATGTTGATGAATGTTGTTTTAACTTCTGCTCATTTATGTTGCTTGTGTGTGCTACAATTTGTAGTTTTATCTGTAAGCCAACCAAGAGTTTGATATTTGTCTTAGAAGGGCAGGATATAAACATACAAGTAAATAAATGAATAGGGTGTTATAGTGGAATCCAGCAGGTTGGCACAATTCCACCATCCAGCACATGGTAATTGCACATGGGTGCATAAAGGAAGCTCCCTCTCTTGTGTATCAGAATACGGCACATGTCCCTTCTCAAAGGTTTAGCAGTACCAAGGACATTTTGATGCTCTCCAGTTGTTGTTGGACTACAACTCCCATCAGCCCTAACTTGTAGAAACCAAAGCTGAGAGATGGTGGAAGTTGTAATCCAACAACACCTGGAGAGCCACATGTTGGCCACCCTTGGTCTAGATCTATGTGTGGATTGTGATGCCAGTATTCTATCAGTGCACTTGCAGATATATTTGACAGCCTGAAAGGATTTCTTAATCTCTGGGCAAAATGCTTTGGTGGTTTGGCTCTCAGATCGTGGCTGTTTGACTTTTCATGTATGACAGTCCCCTCTTTTGGACCAAAGAGTGAATGCTGACAGTAGGAAACAGAATATCAGTATTTCCTCAACACAGAGAACTGGGAGCGGCAACTTTTATGAGATGAGCGTTCTGAGTATTCTAATATTTTCTTTCTTCATTCATTCAAGAAAAATGAAAGTGAAAGCACCGCTATGGCAGCCTGCTTTTCATAAATTTTGGATATAAACAGATGTGTCATTGGGTAACCTGTCCTCTGGCTGCAATGATACCATTGTTCTGATTTTACATTCATTGATTCATTGGGGTTTTGCTTGCCTATACTAGCAAGCAAAGCCACACTTGAGTCAACAATTAAAATGCTCCTTTGGCACATACCCCCAGTGCTTCTCAGAATTAAAAAAAAAAGAAGAAAGAAAAGAAACAAATTGGCATTGTAATTGCCACCAAAACTTGATGGAAAACTGCTAAATTACTGAAACTGGTGAGAAAAGGAACAAAATGCTATGATACTGACTATCACATTGATTTTAGTGCCTTTGGTTGTCAAGGGGATAGTCAATTTCATGTTCAATGTCATATTCATTAATTTTCATTTACTGGTAAGTATATTTGAGCTTTTTAAAATATATAAATACTAATTTAATCATATGGTATGAGTAGGGGGGAATCCTGTTTGTAAATAATGTAATTAAACTTTTCAAATAAAATTAAGCAGGCATGAGCAGGATAATTTTATTTGTTAATTTGTTAATGATGGAATTTAAATGTAAAAGTAAAATATATGTGAACATGTAGTCAATTTTCTATTTTCTTTTAAAAAAAAACACGAAGCTTGTGGAAGTAGTTCATCCTGAAGCACCAAGTAGTGACACATGCAGGCCTAGGCAAAGGAGATAAGGAAAAAGCATAACTGCACACTCTCTAACTCCCAAGGCTGCATAGGCAAAGGCCCTTGTGGGGTTCCCCCCTCATTGTCTATGCTTTGGCAAGAGAGTTAACGTGCTGCTTCTCTGTCCCAATAGTATGCTTATATTTTGTCTTTAAAAAGGAATAGTTCAGCCTATGCATGGATCTCAGTGTATGTGGATGAGGGTGACAAACTGACCTACAGGGTCACAGAAGGTGACAAATCGAACTAGAATTTCAGAGATATGCCAGTTGGGTAACTCTTACCTAATTTTCATAATGATTTTGAGATTTCTGATTTTTGAATACTAGATGGCAACCAGAAACCCATTTACATTTACTAGTCACTTTCTTCAGTATCACAGAATTGTAAAGCTGGAAGGAACATTAAGAAGGGGCATCTAGTACAACCCTCTTCCCCACTGCAGGAAATCCATGGCCAAAGCATGCCTGACAGATGGCCATATAAGGACAGGTTGCTTACCTGTAACGGTATTTCTTCGAGTGGTCATCTGCGAATACATACAAATGGGTTTCACTGCGCCTGCGCAGTGCTCTTCAGAAACTTCTAGAATCACTGGACAAAGTACACTTTGCAACATATAGAAACTTTTTGGCGGTAACTCCGCCCACCCTCTATAAAGCCCCTGCTTTCCCGCTCTTTCCCCAGTTCTGACTTTTTTCCGCCATGTAGGCGACATGAGAAAGAGCCACCCAAGAGCAGGACACAGAGGGGAGGATGGGCGGGATTTGTATGTATTCGCAGATGACCACTCGAAGAAATACCGTTACAGGTAAGCAACCTGTCCTTCTTCTTCGTGGTCTCTGCGAATCATACAAATGGGTTTAGACTGACAAGCTTAGGTAAGCGGCGGAGGGAGCGTCCTGAATCCAAGTAATTTCAAACGTGGTTGGTTTATTCAACATAATAAACTCTTAAAACACAAACCCTGAGTCAGTCATTTTGTTACTCACTCACACCTTAATAGTGCAATAAGGTACAGTGGCCCTGAACAAGGCAACCCATAAAAATTATCCAAGACCGGCACACTGAACAGCTGTGCCAAGGAAGGCACTTCGCCTCTGTGAGTAACATCAATAACCAGAGCAAAATTTTGATACCGGTTAATGTAATTCACCTTGAACCATAAGTATGGACCTGCCCTGCTGTATTGCCTGTGCAATAGACATACCTTCAAGACAACGTCATTCATAAGACACAAACATGTAGCAACCATTGTGACTTGGTAGAATAACAGTAATGATTACACATTAATGTAAACCAGATACCAAAACAGCCCTTCCAAACGCTGCATCACGTTTGGCCCTAGTGTTCAGCCTGTAGTGTTTAACAAATGTCATTGGCTGGGACCAAACAGCAGCCTTACAGACATCCTCCAATGGGACCCCATTCAAAAATGGAGAAGATGCTGCGACCGCCCTAGTTGTATGGGACCAAACCCTGGCCGGTAAAGGCCTGCCCAATAGTTCATAGCAGAGGTGGATGGTAGCAGCCACCCACTTAGAAAACTTCTGTGTAGAGACAGGTAGTCCTTTCTTCGGCTCCGAGTAGCATTGAAATAGTCTATCGGAACGACTCGAACCCGAAGTTCTGTCCAAATAGAAGGCCAGAGCTCTCTTAACGTCCAAGGTGTGCAAGTTCCGTTCAAAGTCTGTTGTCGGGTTTGAGGCCAGGGTAGGCAACACAAAGTCCTGACACAAGTGGAAGGCTGAGACCACCTTAGGCAGGAAGGTAAAGTCAGTACGGAGGACAACCTTATCTTTGTGAAAGACAAGGAATGGTTGGTCCCTCCGTAATGCACAAAGTTCGCCCGCACGGCAGGCAGATGTAATGGCCACAAGGAAAGCAGTCTTCCAAGTCCATAGTCTCAAGTCCGTTGTGGCCATTGGTTCAAAGGGCTTGGATGGTAAGGCAGACAAAACCATGTCAAGGTTCCAAGCTGGGGTTGGTGTCGAGACCGGGGGGTAAAGACTAACACAACCTCTCAGAAACCCCTTCACCAATGGGTCTTTGAAGAAGGAAGGTTTTCCTTCAAATTGGAAATGGGCACAAATAGCTGACAGGTAGCACTTGACGGAATTGAGGCATAACCCCGACTCCAGAAGCGCCATCAGAAACTCCAGCACCACTGGAGCTGTCACCTGAGCTGGGGAAAGGTTCCTGTCAGTCAGGAACTGGAGGAATCTCTTCCATTTGGAGGTATAGGACCTCCGCGTTGATGGTCTCCGAGCGGCACGGATCACCCTCCGTACCAATTCCGACAACCCGGCTAGGGATGGAGCCTCCAGGCCACCAAAGGTAGGCTCTTGATGTCCGGATGACGGATCCGACCACTCCGGATCGTGAGCAGGTCGGGGTGAGGCTCGAGGCAAAGAAAGGTCCTCCTGGAGAGGTGGATGAGGGACGGAAACCACGGCTGCCTTGGCCACCATGGTGTGATGAGGATCGCGTCCGGAGGCTCCGTCATCATTCTGGACACAACTCTGGTGATCAAGGGGAAGGGAGGAAAGGCGTAGAGCATCACTCTCGTCCGTGAGAAAACGAACGCGTCTCCGAGGGATATGTTGGAGGGCGTCCAGGAGCAGAACTGGGGACAGTGGCTGTTGTGTTCCGTCGCGAAGAGATCCACCTGCGGTGTCCCCCAGCGACAGAAGAAGTCAGTGACCGCTTTGGGATGGAGTCTCCACTCGTGGCAAGAGGATGGAGTCCTGCTGAGTTGGTCCGCTAGGATGTTGTCAAGCCCTGGAAGGTGAATGGCTTGGAGGAGGAACTTCCTTGGAATGCACCAGGACCAGATCCGTAAGGTAATGTCTAGAAGGGTCATGGACCTGGTGCCGCCCTGCTTGTTGTCTGTCTGGAGCAGGATCACCTTTCCAACAATTGTGGACTCAAATGCCCTCAGAGCCTTTTCCATGGCTAGCATCTTGAGAGCATTGATGTGCAAGGATTGTTCTTTCAGAGACCATCTGTCTCTCACACAAAGGTCGAGCAGGTGTGCGCCCCATCCCTCCAAGGATGCATCTGTGGTTAAAGTGACATCCGGTCGAGGCTGAGAGAAGGGCATGCTGACGCAGACGTTGCGGGAGTCTAGACACCAGCAGAGTGGCCGGGCCACGGGCCTTGGAAATGTAAGGAGCTTGGACGGTCGGTCCTTGGATGGGTCGAAGACGGAGAGGAACCAGGCTTGCAGAGGTCTCGATTGCAGCCTCGCCCATGGGGTGACAAAAGTCGTTGACGCCATATGGCCTAGCGCTACCTGGACATCTCTGGCTCTCAGTCTCCTGTGATGGATGCACGTTGCGACCGCCAACTGTACCACTCGGAAACGGTCTGGAGGGAGATAAGCGTTGCAGGTCTTGGAATCGAGGATGGCGCCGATAAATTTGACTTGTCTTGATGGGGATAGGTGCGACTTTTCCCAGTTAACCACCAGACTGAGGGACGACAGGAGGTCTAGCGTGAACTGGACTGTGTGTTGAAGCTCCAGTCGGGAGGAAGCCGCCAGCAACCAGTCGTCCAGGTATGGGAAGCCTCTGAAGCCTCTCTGATGTAGATATGCCACGACAGGTGCCATACACTTTGTGAAGACTCTCGGTGCCGTAGAAAGGCTGAAGGGAAGGACGTTGTAGTGGTAGGCGTTGGGGCCGATGGCGAAGGTGAGGAACCTCCTGTGAGACTTCCGAATTTCCACGTGGAAGTAGGTGTCCTTCAGGTCGACGGTTGCAAACCAGAGTCCCTGATGGAGCAAGGGAAGAATGGAGGCGAGAGTTACCATACAGAACTGTCTGCGGGCAAGAAAACAGTTGAGTTCCCTCAAGTCCAAGATTGGCCTAACACCTCCATCAAGCTTAGTACCTTGAGAAAAAGCATGAAGAAAATTTTTCGGAATCGACCACGGAGATCACCCCTTTTTCAAGCAGTGAGCGCACTTCGTCGAGAAGGGTGTCCGAGGGGATGGTGGAACAAAAGGCTCCAGATGGTGGGAGGTCGGTAAACTTGAGGGCAAAGCCCCTACGGATGATGTCCAAAACCTACAAGTCATTAGAGACTGATGCCCAGGTGTTATAATAGGGCTGCAGTCTATCTAGGAAAAAGGGGGCAGAGGAGACAATGTGTGCTGAACCCCTTCAGGTCCTCTTCTTTCCCTGATCGGGTTCCTGCCGGCGGCCCTTCCGATACCTAGACGGGATGTTACATCTACCAGAGGAGGAGGAGGACTGGGACAGGTAACGCTGCCTCTGCTGACCAGGTTGTTGGAAAGAATGTTCCTGAGAGAATGATCTGGCGCCCTGACCCTGATGTTGCCACGGGCGCTGCCTCCGACGGAAGGATGGTATGGAAGCAGAGGAGGACATACTGTGCTTCTTGGCTGCAGCCTCCATTCGATACTTCCGATTTAGCCTCTCGTCTGTCTCGGAGTGGAAGAGACTGGAGTCGTCCACAGGCATGTCCTCGATAGTGGACCTAACGTTGGGGTTTAGGTCCGAATCTCGGAGCCAGGCATGACGGCGCAATGCAATCGATGCTGCCATTGATCTCCCAGAGCAATCTGCCACATTTCTAGAAGCGGTGATGATCCAGCTTCCTATTGAATGTGCCTCGTCCCGTATCTCTACCAATTTCCTCTGGACGTCATCCGGGATATCCGGGACCAAGGGTGAGATTCCCTCCATGAGGGTTTGAACATAAGCCCCCATACAAGCAAGATAATTAGAGGCTTTGACCGCCAGGGCAGACGCAGAATATGACTTTTTGGCCAAGCCGTCGATCTTCTTGCCCTCTCGGTCTCCAGGCGAGGTGGCCAACTTGTGGATGGATGTTACCTGGGAGCCTTCCAATATTGCCGAGTTCTGCTTCGGGTGGTTGGCCAACCAAGGAGCATGAGTCGGTGAGATCCTATATAAGAATTCTATTTTCCTGGATGATCCCACCAGGGAAGCGGGGGAATCCCAAGAGCACTTCACTATGGACTCCAGGGATGGCAGAAGCGGAATCGATGGTGGTGTTGAGACCTTGCCGTGGACGCATCTATCCACCGGATCCTTAGCCGCGTCTTCAGGATAAGCCAGCTCGATACCGAGAGCGTTGGCGATCTTAATAACATGTTTGTTAAATGAACGGATGTCATCAGAGGGGGAGGCTGGCTCTGGATGCATCTGCTGCGGGGACGGTGGAGGAAACATCTCCAGGTCAGTCTGGTGCTCAGAAGACTGATCTTCCTGGTCCGACGCCGAGTCCAGGGTGATTATGTGATGAGGTTGACGGATTGGGGATGGCATTGGATCCGAGACGGAAACCCGCTTTGACATCGGTCAAGTAGGAGTCGCTGGTGGTCTGGAGGCTGTCGCAGAAGGAGTCCCTGGCGGAGGCCTGGAGACTGTCGCGGATGGGGCAGAACGGCTGTAAGGCTTCGTCAAGACACACAGGAGAGCATCTTCTCTCGAAACCGACATGTAGTATTTGTCTGTCTCGGAGTCGTAGAAGACATCTCGATCTGGACCCTTCTTGCGGGGGGGGGGTGCAGAGTGGGGAACCGGTGTGGGAGACCTCGAACCCGAGGACCCGGGATCATCATTGTCATGATGGAATAGAGGAACGGTGGAAAGGCCAGACATCGAGGGGACGTCCACATCAAACAGCTGAGGAGATTGTGCTCTCGCCTCCGACTGATGATGGTCCTTGGTCTTCTTGTGACAGAGGCCGGTTACAAACCGGCATTTGGGACATCCGGAGGACGTCCCATTTTAAAAAAGGGGCATCTCTTCTAGACGCCCCTGGGCCTAATACGGACTCTGTCCGTACAAGATGGCGCCGGCCCTTCTACATGGCCAGTGCCATCTTGCGTATCGGACGCGTCGCGTCCGTACGCGTCGCGTCCTTTGTGACGTAGCGAGTGCGCCCCTGGCGCCTCGCTACGTCGCAAACGCGACTCTAAAAGAAGCTCCATTTTGGAGCTTTTTTTTCGGTCCGCAGGGGAGCCGCGCCGTGTGGAGGCTCCGGCTCCCCCGCGGACCAACTGGCGGCGGCAGACCGCCACAAAGCGGCGGTTTGTATCCCGCCTATCTTTCTTAGAGGAAGAAGGCTTTGGGTCCTCCCGAGCGGATAATGTCGACTGCCCTGACTTCTTGGAGGCCGTCTTGGGATCCGAGGAGCCCTCTGTAGGCTTATGGGACTTAGCCTTCTCCGACGAGGATTTGGCCTTTTTAGGCGGAGGGGCGTCCTCCACGTCGTCTCTCTTATCCCGTCTTTCCTTGGGAGCCTTGGGCTCAGGTGCTGGCTTGGAGCCCGGGTCGGACGGCTTGGTCTTATCCTTCTTCGAGCCCGATTTTGGCATCGATCCCTCGGATTCAGCAGGTGCCGTCCGTTCGGTCTGAGGCCTTGGCAGCGGCAGAGAGAAGGACCTGGACGGGATACCCTTGGACCCGCACTGTTTGTGGGGGTACTTTGAGGGCTTGTCGGTGGTGGCACTGAATCTTGGGGTACCACGGGCCACATCGGTGACAGCACTGGGCTCAGAAGAACCACGGGCTGAGGAGGCGACCGGGGCCGACACGGTGCTAGCTGGGCTGGTGTGAGCAGAGAACGAAGGGGCACCCGGGGCAGACGCAGGATGGGAAGTCTCATCATGGGACTTCACGACCCCCTGAAGCAGAGCCGAGGTCAGGCGGGACTCACGGTTCTTGCGGGCCTGCAACATCATGGATTTGCAGAGGGCACAGGATTTAACGTCATGGTCCTTCCCCAAGCAGAGCAGGCATGAGGAGTGCAGGTCTTGGATAGGCACCTTGCCACCACAGACGTTGCACTTCTTGAACGGAGCTGGAGGCATCATGGAATCAAGCCGAATCTTTATCCTGAGACGATGGTCAAGCAAGCCAAGGTCAACAATACCGGGGGTGGTCCACCAAAGACAGAGTCAAAAAACGGTTTGAAGTAAAAAAAGCCAGTGATTCAAAGAGCAAAAATGAGCGAAGTTCCCTGAAGCAGCTAATGCGGCGGTAAAAAAGGAACTGGGGAAAGAGTGGGAAAGCAGGGGCTTTATAGAGGATAGGCGGAGTTACTGCCAAAAAGTTTCTATATGTTGCAAAGTGTACTTTGCCCAGTGATTCTAGAAGTTTCCGAAGAGCACTGCGCAGGCGCAGTGAAACCCATTTGTATGATTCACAGAGACCACGAAGAAGAAACTCTTAAAAAAAAAATCTCCAGTGAAGGGGAATCTATCACCTTCCAAGGAGGCGCATTCTACTGTCAAACAGCAGGTTTCCAATTGCTATGTTAAGAAAGATTTGTGTACTACTATACCCCCAATTGCCCTAATTTGGCAAGGACAGTCCTGATTAATCCTCTGTCTTCCCACTTTTTTAGCTGTTAAAATATCCCAGTTTTCCCTTCCTTCCACTTCTCCCTTTGTCCTCAACTTACTTTATTTGCTGCAAACTGAGTTCAAGATGCAGAAGTAATTTGCACTTCTCTCTAACTTGTGTGTTTTTCCTTATTAATAATAACTTTTGCTGTCTTGACTACACTCTGATGTTGTTTTTCCACACATCCCAGTTTTCATCT
Organism: Sceloporus undulatus; assembly: GCF_019175285.1. Classification (NCBI taxonomy): domain Eukaryota; kingdom Metazoa; phylum Chordata; class Lepidosauria; order Squamata; family Phrynosomatidae; genus Sceloporus; species Sceloporus undulatus. Next base: position 157,937,565 of record NC_056523.1, on the reverse strand, counting down.
GTGAAATTGGAGGTTATGTAGCACATCTGTTGTTTCAAGTGCACAGTCCATCTATTTTGCTTATAAACTCACCACACTACACTCATCCCTCCACATTCACTTGGATTAGGGGCACAGGTCCCCCGTGAATGTGGAAAAACCACAAATAACAAAAACACCATTTTCACCTGAGATAACACCTCTCCAGGAATCTCTAGGTCCACCAGTGCAACTCAGTAGTCAACATCTGCCAGACATTGGCCATAGAGTTGCACTGGAAGAGCTACAAATGCCTAGTGGAGTGTTCTCTCTAGGTCCTTCGGTGCGACTTTTGGTCAACATTGACCATAGAGTTGCGTTGGAGGACTTAGATATTCCTAGAGATAACATATTAATAAAATTCTTGAATAATCAAAGCCACAAAAGTCAAAGCCGCAAATGTGGCGGGACAAGTGTACTTTTGTTGGCTTCTAGTTTTTTAATGCTTAAATGCTGTTCCAGAGACTAGGACCTGGAGCAATGGACACAAGCTACAGGAAAAGATTCCACCTCAACATTCAGAGGAACTTCATGACAGTAAGGTCTGTTCAATAGTGGAACACACTCCCTCTGAGTGTAGTGGAGTCTCCTTCCTTAGAGGTCTTTAAGCAGAGGCTGGATGGCCATCTGTCGGGGATGCTTTGACTGAAGGTTCCTGCATGGCAGAACGCGGTTGGACTGGGTGGCCCTTGTGGTCTCTTCCATATGATTCTATGATTCTATTTGTATGGTGCATCAACCATACTGCTCTGTCATGTCTCTCCTTCCTAAATTTGCTTTGTCTCATAGTAAATGATGAGTAGTTCTTTGGTCAGGGGTAGGCAACCTGCGGCCCGCGGGCTGGATCCGGCCCGGCGAGGCCTTGGGACCGGCCCCAGCTCGGTCCTGCCGCCGATTGCCGCCGGGGCCTTTGGGGGGCAATTGTCTATAGAAGCCTCAGAAACATGTATTTATATTAACATTTTTTTAAAAATCAGTAATTTTTTTCACATGTCCTCCATTTTTTTAAAAACAAAGTGTCCTCCATTTGAAAATTTTGTCCTACATTTGTCCAGTTTATTTATATATTTAAAATTTTTAAAAATTAATTAATTAATTATTTTTTGACTTCGGCCCCCCAGTTGTCTGAGGGACAGCAATCCAGCCCCCGGCTCAAAAAGGTTGCCTACCCGTCTTTGGTAATGATGCCTTCCATTGTAACAATTTCAACCACTGTTGGACATGTTAACCTTTGCTAATTTGCTACTAGCATGATGTAGTGGCATGAGTGTTGGACTAGGACTCTCGATATCAGGGTTTGAATCCTGATTCAGCCATAGAAACCCACTGTGTGACCTTGGGCAAGTCACACTCTCTTAGCCTCAGGGGATGACAATGGCAGTCCCCCTCTGAAAAAACTTGTCAAGAAAGCCCCTATGATAGGGCTGGCTTAAGCTGGAAATGACTTAAAAGCACATGACAACAACTTTGCAGATTTGTTAGTATTGAAGGAAACAGGGATTTTTGTGGTTTTAGGTACTTCCTTGGTGAGAGAAATGTGGTTGTTCTTTGTCATAAAGCTGTTGTGGTCCAGGTGCTTTGAGTTACACCAGCATTTTAGAATAGGAGTTAAAGCAGGGGTAGGCAACCTTTTTGAGCCGGGGGCCCGGTTGCTGTCCCTCAGACAACTGGGGGGCCAAAGCCAAAATAAATAAATAAATAAATAAATAAATAAATAAATAAACCGGGACAAATGTAGGACAAAAATTTCAAGTGGCGGACACTTTTTAAAAAATATGGAGGAGATGCTAAAAATTTGCTGATTTTTAAAAAAATGTTAATATAAATGCATGTTTCGGAGGCTTCTATAGACAATTGCCCTCCTTGCCCGCCGCTTGCTCCCCTTGCCTGCCACTTGCCCCCCCTTGCCCGCCTCCTCCTGATAGGCCAAAGGCTCCAGCAGCAATCAGCAGCAGGACCAGGCTGGGGCCGGTCCCAAGGCCTTGCCGGGCCGCAGGTTGCCTACCCCTGAGTTAAAGTCTTTCTTTTGGGATGCTATGAGTTTTGTTTAGAGGAGTAGATTGGATTTTATAGTGGTAAGAACTCTTGGACTGGGGAACTGAACTGAATGAAAGTTGTGTGAATCTGGTTCTATGTTTTGTGTTCCTACACCAGCTGAAGTGTTGTTTTGTTAAAATGGCACATCCAAAATTTATGTTTCAGTTTGGGGATGTAGGAGTGTAAAACATAACTGAACAAGATTTTTAAAACCTTCCCCATTCCAATAATAACATTGCTGAATCAGGACATACCACTGATTCCATCCTGCCACCCCCTCAAGGGAAACTAACGCCTCTGATGGGAAATGAGGCCTCTTCACAGAGAAATCGAAAGCATAAGATATCCCTTGCTCCTCCTCCTCCTCCTCTTGCTGCCTTCTTTAACACTTTAGAGCCAGCAGGGAAATTGCTAAACCTGAACAATGTTAACTTGTGAATCTGCTGCTATTACTGCCCCCTTGTGGATGGCAGAATATGCTGACTCCTATGTATCTTAACTGCACGGCCACATTTCAGAATTTCTGCCTTCAGGTTGGTCAGCTTTTCTATGAGTAGTTGGCTATTCCCACCCCAGTGCTAGCTATAGAAAAAATGTCAATTGAACAACTGTGTTTTACTTTACTGGCTATGCAGATCAGTGGGATACAGGTTAAAGAGCCTCTTCTCCATCCGCTCTTTGTAAAATCGATGCACAGAACTAATATCTTTCAACATTTCACAGATGAAAACCAGGCACATATGGTCAGGTGTTGTCAGAATACCAAAAATCATTAATAATGGTTTAGATCTTATTTGTCTGGCAGATCTTTTGCAGTGGTCACAGGTGGTCAGACTTCATCTCCTGTTCCCTTATCTGTTGGAGTTCCCCAGGGCTCTGTTCTGGGTCCCCTTCTGTTTTCTCTCTACACACTGTCCTTAGGAAAACTCATTAGCTCTTTTGGTTTTTCCTACCATCTGTATGCCGATGACACCCAGTTGTATCTTTCCACCCCCGACCTTTCTCCAAGGCTTGAACAGCAAGTTTCGTCTTGCCTCGCGGCTGTCTCGCAGTGGATGCACCATCGATGTTTGAAGCTCAACATGTCCAAGATAGAGCTTCTTGTCTTTCCTCCTAAGCCCACCCTTCAACACTCCTTTTCTGTCTCTGTGGACAACATTTCTATTCAACCAGTCCAGCAAGCCTGCAGTCTTGGTTTTATCTTTGACTCTTCTCTGTCGTGTATCCCTCAGATCCGGACCACAGCCAAGGCTTGTAGATTCTTCTTATACAATATTGCCAAAATCCGACCATATCTCTCCGCCTCTACTGCCAAGATCCTGGTCATTGCCCTAGTGGTCTCACGACTTGATTACTGTAACGTCCTCCTGGCTGGGCTTCCTCTTTCTCACCTCCGTCCTTTAATCTCTGTTCAGCGTTCAGCTGCACGCATTATCACATCTGCCCACCGCTCTGACCACATCTCTCCTTTGCTGGCATCCCTTCACTGGCTCACCCTCCCTTTCCGCATTCAGTATAAGCTCCTGCTGTCGACGTATAAAACCCTCCATGGGCTGGCCCCTCCTTACTTATCAGACCTTCTTTCTCCTCACCTTCCCACTTGGGCCCTCTGCTCTGGTAGTCAAGGTCTACTGTCCCAGCCCAGGATTTCCTCTGCCCCATCTCGGATTCGCCCCTTTTCATTCGCTGCCCCTCACTCCTGGAACCTTCTTCCCCCGCGAGCAAGAGCCATCACTTCTTTAAACAGCTTCAAAATGGAGTTGAAGACCATCCTGTTCAGAGAAGCCTTCCCAGGCATTGCATAATTGTCGCTTGCTATTTGATGTTCTTTTGTCTGTTTTATTGAATCATTTCCTGTATTGCTATGTATTTTATATGTATTATCCTACTAGAAAGGCCCCTTCCCCACCACCTTTCCCTTCTCCTTTTGTGTCGTGTCTTTTTAGATTGTAAGCCTGAGGGCAGGGAACCGTCCAATTAAAAAGATTGTATGTACAGCGCTGTGTAAATTTACAGCGCTTTATAAAGGTTAATAATAATAATAATAATAAAGAACACACAAGCTAAGAGAGGTTGCAGAAGTTTGCTTTTATCTGAGCCTACTGGGAAGAACAAGATTCCACTCCTCCTCTCCCCCCCCCCGCAAGGGGGAGGTAATGGAAGATAGTAGTAGCAGGAGAGAGAAACCAGGGCATTTTAAAAACATCTGAAAAACTGGGATGACAGATAATTGGGACTGTTGCTGCCAAATAAGGACAGTTGGTGAATATGTGAACTGGCTCTGACCTTTGTGATTTCTGCACTTTAACTCTTTATAGGCCATGCAACTATATTACTGCATATATATTTTTTTCAGCCTCTAGATTAATTTTTTTAAAAAAGCAATGAAATCAAAAGACATGTTTATTGTAGATTCTTCTGAATACAGAATGATAGCTATACACACCCAGTTGAAAATGAGCGTCAGCATTTGTTTTCACCTGGTTTCCCCCCCCTCCCTTCTCTGTCTTAGAATGAGCATCCCACAATGTGTGAAAAAACTGCTGTGTCGACCAGAGAACCAACAGACTTCCAAGTTTTCCATTTAGTTTTTGTTTTGCAAACCAGAAGTTTGATGGAGAGCAACAGAGGGATTGGATACTAAGGAAAGAAATGCCCATTCTGGATATACAGTATGGTGGATGTGTAGCAGTGAGTGACTGAATGAGTGGCAGGAGGCTGAAAGGATGGTTTTCCTGGGCTCACAGAAGGGCCATTCCTTCACTTACATGCAGAGGGACCATGCACACTGTTTTAAAAGGAAAAAATGCTGCACACTTATTTCAAATGCTATTTTTATTCTTTAGCTGTCTGATGTTCTTATTCTGAAGAAATATCAAAGTCTTGTACAAGAGAGCTATAAAAATAAGAAATATGATTTCAATTAAATTAAGATTAAGACTACTGTAATTTTCAAGCTTTAAATCCTGCAATGTCCATATCTGGTTATCTTACCTTACCTGCTCTTGCTTTATAAATCTAGAAAAATCTACTTCCCTGTAAAGTAAGACCCAAAATGAATAGAACAAAAGACAAAGCAAAATCATATGCCCACATCAATGCCCAATCATACAATTAACCATTAATAATTTACTCATGTAAAACACATAAGAATACAGCCACAGAGATTACAAACATTAAAACATTTTATCCTGATTCAGTGAAAATGCACAAATTGGTTGAAAAGATGCAGTATACCTTTGCTTTGTCCACTTTTAAAAATTTGTTTACTGCACCAGAGAAGGTTTTGTTTTTATATTTTTAGATTTTAAAAGATTTGGCATGCTTTACACTTGTACCATTTAAATGTGGTACCACTCTGTAGTAAAAATTAAATAAATATAAATATGTAAAATAAATATTTTGTAAAAGAATACTACAAATGTGATGGTGGAACTCAAGAGCACATTACTGGGGATTCTTAATGGTTTCTGGACAGACAACGTACATCATTTTTAGGGACACCGAAAAGGAAAACTGCATCCTTCACAATGTGAAGCAGATGCCTCTCGCTTTTCCTTCCAGAGAATCTACATAAACAAGAAATAGGATTTCTTCTCCAATTTAAAGGCCTGAGATTTTATTGTGGCTGTATAGATAAAATTTCTATGCAGTTCTGCTAAGTTCCACTACCTCAGAACAAACAACCTGGAGAGCAATCCCACGTAGGTGAAGGGGATGAGTGGAGTTTCTATAAAGGCACCATTTCCTAAGCACTGCTCAGTTTGTGCTGGGAAAAGGTACAGTATGTATGTATAGTTTTCCCTCACTTCCTTCTTTCTATCTATCCATCTATCTTTCTTAGCATCCTGCTTTCTTTTTTTAAAGAAAAACTCCCTCCCATTCATCATGGGCAGAAATACAAATACAGCCAGCCCTCCATATCCATGAATTTTTTATCCTCAGATTCAAGCATCCATGGTTTGAAAGTATTTTTAAATTTCAAAAAGTAAACCCTGATTTTGCCATTTTATATAAGGAATTCCATTTTACTTTCCCACTGTATTTATTGGGACTTGAGGTGGGGGGGGGGGGGTTCCCTGGAACCAAACTGCAGTGGATACAGAAGACCCACTGTATCCATCCATCCATCCATCCATCCATCCATCCATCCATCCATCCATCCATCCATCCATCCATAGTAGCTTTGGCCCCAACAGGTCTAAGGACATTGCCAAATGCATCCCTTTTTACTCCTCACAGATGGTGGAGCCTCTGCAACAGCAAAACTTCCTGCTACCATCCAGGGAGAGCCCTTTACAGATGGATTTCCCTCTTCTCAGGCCAGGAAGGAAGTCATCTATAATATCTAGCAGCGCCTCAAGTTACACTGAAGACAGCAAGGACTGATCCTTTGATGACCGTACAAACAAAATTAAAGAACTTTTCTAGATCTGCCAACTGTCGTGAAGCCAGAAATGGCATCTGAATAGTTTCCTCCAAAGGTATAAAGGATTTCTAGTATTATAACTCAAGTCATGTCTTGTTCCAGAAACATCTTGAGTTGTGAGACTCTCTCCCCCCCCCCCCCCTCCCCCCCCCATCATGGCATACACTTACTCATGTTTCCAGTTGGTCATTTCAAGGCCACCTTTGGGTCTATTTTGAAATATTTGGGAGATATATATATATATATATATATATATATATATACTATATATACTATATATATATATATATATATATATATATATATATATAATTTCTATACTATACTTCTCTCCTGGACAGTTACAGGGTCTTGAATGTTTAAATCTTATATTCCCATTAACAATCACTCATTCTTGCATCTGCTTCAAGTGCACAACATGGCAGTGGCCAAAAACAGCATATGCTACAGTTAAAAGGGTCCTTCTTGAACTCCTGAAGGTGCTTGGCAAAGTTAATGCTTCTCAATGTTTTTTTTAAATGATTCTGTGCAGTAACATTGCCTGAATGCCAGTATAAAAAGAGTACACAGTGTACGTATTTCCAGGATCATGATGACACATTTGTCAAATTGAACTACTTTGTATTCCACTTCACTTTTCTTTACAGGAGCTGCCTTTTGTTCACTCCTCACTTCTGTAATATAAAGCTGTGTGCAAGTTACCTAGTCTCCTTCCTTGGATTCCAACCTGGAGTCTATTTCCTGAGTTAGAGCAGGCAGAGCACAAGGCACATTGGGTAATTCTGGATCTCTCAAAGAGGCTTCCCGGTCTTTGACAATCCTGCTAGTCACCCTGTTATGGACAGGCCTGTTCCACAGCCCTGCATGTGTAAAGAACAAGGAGCCTCCGTCTTTCAAACAGCATCTGCAGGGAAATTGTGCCCATTGGAGTCCTGCATATAGTAAGGTTGGAATAGTCTTTCCTGGCAGCAGATTTGCATAGCATGGTAGGTGTGTAGAAGAAGGTGAGGGAAACGCAATGTAAAGTAATGAACAAAATCATCAGGGACAGAACCCAGGGTCTCCTGCACCTCTGGGGGCAGTTCTCTATAGTGGTGTTTCTGGAAGAAAAAGAAGGGACAGGAAGGGGAAGGGAGATAATAGAACAACATGTTTGCAACAAGTTCACATTTTTAATGCAGTATTTTACAGAAATCATCCTTAAACTTACTAACCCATGTCCTCTGGAAGGGTCTCTATAAGATACCCCAGATCTTGAAAGAGATCCGATCTCAGATTCCCTTCCTGGCCTTACAGAAATTTCTGCATCATTTACTTCTCTAATATTAGCACTCCAACACTGGGAGACAAAAGAAGTAGGCAGAATACATTCTCTTCCCCCTCCCATGCCATTTTCTCAATCAAAATCCTGAAGTGGCTGTTTATTCTGCTTAAAAAACACAAAGGAAATGCCGCAAATAGTAGGTGGAGGTTGACAGGTCTTGAGACAGTGAAAATAGTTCAGGCTAAAAACTTTATCAACTTTTCAGTGCTGCTAGTCCAATGGAGTTCAAGGGGTCTCAATGATGTATTTAATTTAAAAAATCATGAGATCCTATTATTCACCTGATGCACATATTATCTATTTTGGCTCACCACATCCAAGCTTTAACTGTTTACAATTACACTACATGAATGGACAGATTTATTCTGGTACAGGCAAAAAAAGAGAAAAAAAGAAAAAAGAAAAAACAAAGAAAAAAAGTATGGTTTACATCAGCGGTTCCCAGCCTTTGTTGGGCTGCGACCCCCACCCGTGGGAAGGGAGTGGAGGAGGAGGCCCCACCCCATCCCCTTTTCCTTGTGGGTCCCTGCGCCAGCGCTGGCACTCGAAGGGAAAGGAGGGAGCCCCGCCCCCTTCCTTTTTCCCTGTGCTGTGCCTGCTCCAGCGTCGGTACCCGCGGGGAGAAGGGGAGGGGGGAGGCAGGGGGGATTCCCAACCTGGCAACCCCCGAGAAGGGGTCACGTGACCGACCCCCAGGTTGGGAACCCCTGGTTTACATGAACATGTGGGAGAGAGACAGTTGTTTTTTGTCCAATCTTAAGAGATGCTTTCCAAAACACATACCTTATTTCTCATTGCCCGCAAGAGATCTCTGACGGATCCTCCTTTATAGGATCGGAATTTTCGAAGATCTGCAAAAAATATATTAGAATAATTGAGTGTACATGCAAACAAACTCCAAAGTGACTATAATAATTTATCTAGTTTCTCACAGTTGAGTCTCCCCCCCCCACCACCCACCAGAGGTAACTGCCTCTTTACCAAAGGGCAATTTGCACAATCATTACACATGAAGACCCCCATTGAATCCCAACTAGAGTAGACCTACTGAATCAATTGTTGAGTGTTAAGTCTACACCTATGTAATTCCTACTGACTCAGTGGGTCTACTCTACTTTGGATCACCAATAGGATTTAGACTGAAGTATTAGTTATTCCAATTAATTCCCTGTGAAGGTACCATGATGGCACTTTACCTGTCTGTAGAGGAACAGTGATGTGCTCTCTCCAGTCCATATTCACCACCGCTCTTCCTCCTTTCTCTAGCTCCTTGACGATTAGACCATCTAAGGATTCTTTTTCTATTCGATCACTCACATCCTGCAATTGACATTATGCAGTTGCAGATGTCATGTTTGGCAACAGGCATATGTCAGAAAAATAAAGAAATCTCCTTCCTCTGTAGTACCAATGGAAGGAAGGCTGCTGCTTTTTCCCAGGGTCTCCCAGGCTATAGCTTCAAATTTGGCATATACAACTCAAGGTAACAGCTTCCCCAGGAGGAATCAGGGAGACAGCAACAGGCAAATAGCAAGGTGCACAGACTTCCCTGGAGCCAAAGGGCAGCACTCTAGGTTCCAACCTCCCTTTGGGCTACAGTATGTGGGCTTCAGGGCCACTGTTCCAAAAGAAGGAAGAGAAGGATATGCAGTGATTGCCCTCTTTCTCCATATCTTTCATACTTTCTTCCACAGCTGTGACAGTGGGCCCTGCCTTGCATCAGTCTATTGCTATTATGTGCATTTGAGTTAATGCCAACTTATGATAATTTGGCAAGGTTTATTCAGAGGAGGTTTGCCATTGCCTTCCTCTGAGGCTGTGACTTAGATCATCCAGTGTGTTTTCATGGCTGAGTGAGGATTCAAACCCTGGTCCAACCTGCAACTGCTAACACACACTAGCTCTCTCTCTTGTGGGAGGGCCAAAGCTGTCAAAGCAGAGGGCTATACATTAGGAGGTATGAGCAAATGGTACTCCAGAAGTACCAAGGCCAGCAATACTGTGGTTCACTTGGCATAGGCATCATTACTCCAGAAGTGTTCCCATGATCACCTTCAAATTGGGTTATGGAAAGTGATGCTGGTCTGTAGTTGCCCTCCTGTCAGCTTCCTTGATACTTCTTGCTTTAAAAATTCTCAAAAGATTTAAAATGGCATCTGTTTGTACTACTGAAATGTCATGACTGAATGTCAGCAATTCTACTGTTTCAAAATAAAAAATAAAAAATGTAAAGGCAAGAAATACACTGAGTCCCATACTGGAGAAGAAAGAACAGCTTGTCTTACCTGTAAGATGGCCACTTCCTGTTGTTTTCACAGAAAAGAAAGAGAGGACATGAGAACAAAGGAAGCAAATGTGGTGACTGGAGCAGTTTCGTGCCTTGTCTCCGTCAGCATACGTTTTTCCTCATTCCTGCTCCAGTCGCCACATTTGTTTCCTTTGTTCTCATGTCCTCTCTTTCTTTTCTGTGAAGAGAGAGAGAAAACACCTTCCTGGGTTTTACTGCTTTGTCCCTTCCATTTGTTATTTTCCTCCCTTTTCCTTCCTAGCCTACTCATCCCTTCCCTATCCCTTCTTCCCCTGCCCCCCACTTGCTGGAGCAGACATGTATGCAGGGAAAGAACAAACAACCTGGGATGCCGGAGACAGTGCAAACTGGTAGGATCTGCACTGAAGCAGTGGGTCTTGTCAGATCCACCCATCCCATCCTAGTGGAAACATAGGGTCATATGGAGGGCAAAGGAAGTCAGGAGGAGCCTCCTTCCATAGTGTAGCTAAGCATCAGTATGCTGATGACACCTAAATTTATTTCTCTATGTCCCCAACTATTGCAGAGACTAGGGATGGCATCTCTCCTCTGGATGCCTGCCTTGGGTCAGTAATGGGCTGGATGAGGGAAAACAAACTCAGACTGAATCCAGAGAAAATGGAGGTACTCGTGATAGGTACCCCAAGTCCAGGAATGGAGTTTTGTCACCCAGTCCTGGATTGGGTCACACTTTCCCTAAAGGACAAGGTTCGCAGTTTGGGAGTACTCCTGGATCCATCCTTACAATTGACATCCCAAATAGATGTGACAGCCAAGAGTGCTTGGTATCAGCTTTGGTTGATAAGCCAACTGCGTCCCTACCTGGACCGAAAGCACCTTGAAGCAGTAGTATTTGCACTGGTAATCTCTTGGTTAGATTTCTGCAATGCGCTCTACCTGGGGCTACCCTTGTACCAGAAGCTTCAATTGGTTCAAAATGCAGCAGCCAAATTGCTCACTGGAACATCTAGGTTTGACCATATAACACCAATACTGAAATCTCTTCACTGGCTGCCAATTAGCTTCCGGGTGCAATACAAGGTCTTGGTTGTTATCTTTAAAGCTCTACATGGCTTGGGCCCGAGTTACTTGCGGGAGCACTTCTCCCTACATAATCCACCCCGCACTCTCAGAACATCTGGGAAGTTTTTACTAGAATATTATAATACCAGGTTAATGACAACTTCACATAAGGCCTTCACTGCCGCAGCCCCAAGATTATGGAATGACTTACCGGAAGAGATCCGTCTCATTACTACCTTAGAGGCCTTTAAGAAGGTACTCAAAATGGATCTCTTCCAGCGGGCTTATCCACTGAATTCCATATAAAAAGGTTATGATGACTGCTCTTCCTTGACTCTGATTGTTGGCTAATGGATGAATTGTAATTTTATAGAATTAATAGGAATTCTTGGTAAATTCAGTGTTAGTATTTTTTTTGTTGTATTGATTGTAAATTGTACTAAGGTTGTAATCCTGCCTCGATTCGTGGGAGAGGCAGGAGGTATAAATAAACTATATTATTATTATTATTATTAAGAAACAAAACTGGGATAGCAAGGAGGGTCATCCCACCTAATGGATACCCTCAAAGGCACTGCATATTTTCTGCCTTTCAGAGATGTGAGTGGAACAACACACATTCAGCATGTTCCACCCCTCTACACAAAGAAAAGGCAAGATAGGAATTAAATAAATAAATACTCTACTCATGTACCTTGAAATAAATCTCTGTGTGTACATGCCTTCAATCAGAGGTGGTCTTACTAGTTCCTTCCTTTGAAATATAGCCCACAGCACCTGATAGTCATTTATGGCCTCCCATCCAAATACTAACCAGAGCTAACCCTACTTAGCTTCCAAGATCAGAAAGGATCAGGTGCTTTTAGGGTATTCAGGCCCCTGAAATCTATACAAATGGTTTATTACCTGGGTTCAACTTGACCCTAAAATAAGAAAATTAAAATTTGGATTCCTCAGCATTCTAAATCTTGTCAAGGAAAAATGGGAAATTCTACCACCTTACAGATCATGCAAAGTAACTTCTTACAAGAAATTACCAATTTTGCCTGATTAGCTATGCAGTCTTTACAACTCTTATATTCAGCTACCACTTCTCTGCCTTCCGAGATTGCAGGAGGCATGGTCCATAAATTAACCCAAAGGTTTAGACAGTTACCATTTTTTAAAATGAAAACTGGATTTTTTAAGGAAGCTGAATTCTTTGCCATAGTACTAGTGCCTGCATTTTGTGTTCTTGCAGAATTGCAACCATAGAGTGCTTCCTGTAATATTATGCACTGAGTTGTAATTCAACCATGACATTTTAGAAGTAAAGAAAAACTTCTGACTCTCAGGATGTTTCTGTCTCTGAAGGATATAGGGCTGTAAATTGTCATTATACAGATTTATATTTATAGCATGCAAAATTAAATAGCAAGGGGAAGAGAGAAGGAGATCATGGCTGACCTGAAAAAACTGGAGCTGCTTCTCTAAACTCCAGAAAAATGGATGCTTTAGTACACAGTTAGCGGACGGCCGTTTTTGAGGATCTGTACTTATCATTTGCTCTATTAAGTCACGAGCTACTATGTCCTCTGTGAAGGGAAGAAGAAAACAAATGTTTATTCAAAGCATTTTGTATGTTTGTGAATTTGTTAAGATACTTTTGAGTAAACCTAACTGCTGACTTTTTGAGACACTCACACAAAAAAACCCCACAAACCAAATTCTGTTTCATCTTGAACTCTGCAGGCTAGAGAAAAGCAAGGATATTATTCTGAACTCCCAAATCTGAGAACACTTGAACATCACATTTTGGTTTTTCTCACATTTTTTTCTTTTGGTATAAATGCACAGGACATAGCTTTAAAGACAAAGGACACAAACCCATGGACCTCAAATGCAAGTTGGACAAAAATCGGGGATGTGCAGTCACAGGCTGCATCTGTATTGCAGAATTAATGCAGTTTGACACTGCCTTAATTGCCATGGCCGAATCCTATCAAATCCTGGGATTTGTAGTTTGTTGTGGCACAGAGCTCTCTAACACAGAACTGCAAATCCCAGAATTCCATAGAATTGAGCCATGGCAGTTAAAGCAGTGTCAAACTACATTATTTCTGCTGTGCATCTGCAGCCACAGTTACCAACAGTTGAAAATCTCTGTTTGCTTACCATGTTTTTCTGGATTCAAGAAATCCAGGCTGTAGGTACCAAGCAAAATGTTGGCTTGCCGCTGCAGGGATTTGCCAAATGGATGGCTGCCTTCAGATACCACGTAATAGAAGACGCATCCAGCTGAAAAAATATCTACTGTATGTGTCTATGAAGAAAAGCATAAAAAACAGAAAGATCAACCTTACACAAGAGATAGCAAACTTATGTTCAACACCCAAACACACCTGATTCTCTCCTCTCTCATTTTCATAATATAGTGACCACATAACTCCATTCAATTTTACTTGGCACAAGGTGCATTAATTTTTTTCAATGATTTCTTGTGATAAAGTCAATAAACCCCCAGGCCAAGTTAAAAGATGGAGGGAAAAAACTGGGTTTACAAAAACTCTGCTCAGCAACAAGCATTGTGCCTTTAGTGTTAAATTGTAGCTGAAATAGAAACATTAAATCAATGTAAGGCCTTCAAGGGCATTTGTTAACTTTCTCTCTCTAAAGAAAGAAAGTTGCCTAACAAAAGTCTTTCTTCAGTTTACACTCCAAAAAGAAAAGCAAACCAAACCAAATCAACCCCACCCCCCCCCCCCCCCCCCCCAAAAACCCTCTGGAAAATGTATAATGAATAATCAACCTGTAAGATGTACTTACAGGATTCTCTTTGCAGTCTTCACTCAGTATTTCTGGTGCAATCCAGCCTTCAGTGCCTGGTACTCCAGACCGACGACTAAAACTGTGTCTGCCTACTGCGAGCTTCTTACACAGGCCAAAATCTGAAATCATGGCTTTGACTTTGCCATGGGCGTTAGGCATAGAAATAAGGATGTTGTGGGGTTTCAGATCTCTGTGGACTAAATTAAAAAGCTATCTTATTTTTTGAATTTATTTATTTCAGATTGAATAAGTTTGCAATTACAGACAAGTTTTGAATAACACATGTCTTTCCAATTTCTCCTGTAAGAATGTGTACAGTGGTACCCCGGGTTACGAATTTAATTCGTTCCGCGGCGCCGTTCGTAACCCGAAAGATTTCGCAACCCGAAACCACTAGCGCTGGAAAGCCACAGCTTTTAAATTTCGTGCCAAAAAGCGCCGAAACACACCAAAAAAAATTTCGTAACCCGAAAAATCTTTCGTTACCCGGAACAGTTTTTTCCAAGCTAACTTTTTCGTACCCCGGAAATTTCGTAACGCGATCAATTCGTATCCCGGGGTACCACTGTATATGCATGTGTGCGTGCATGTACATGCATGCATATAAGAAAAAATAAATACTACCACACTGCAGTGGATACAGCTTCCAGAAAGATCTATTCAGGCTCCTCATCTTCACTCCATGATGCTGATATTTGGTATTCCCTCAGAGTTAAGGTAAGGTTAATATGATGTTACAGTAGCGGAAGGTACAGATTGAGTCTCCTTTATCTGAAATCCAAGTGTTTTGGATTTTGGAATATTTGCATATACCTAATGAGAAATCTTGAAGATGAGACCTGAATCTAACCATGACGTTCATTTATGTTTTGTATACACTTTATACACATACCCTGAAAGTAATTTTATACATAATATTTTTAACTGTTCATGAAACTATGTTTGTATACACTGAACCATCAGAAAACAAAGGTGTCATTACCTCAGCCACCCATGTGGATAAGTTTGGAATATTTTGAATTTTGGAATTCTGGATAAGGAAGTCTCAACCTGTAGTTGCTACCCGATTTGCTTTTAACCCCACTCCCCAAGTTCTCTATACTTCACTAGGGTACACACACTCTCCTTATCTGAGAATATGACCCATAACTAAACCTAAGCATGTGTAACTGAAAAAACTACCATTCCTTCCTTATTTAGCTCTGTTTCTACTTTCCTCTCCTATTGTTCTCCTGTGTGAAACTTTCAGTTCAGAACTCTTTGTGGCTTTGTCTTCTTGTAGTCTGTGAAGTACTACGGCTATTGATGGCACTAGGTAAGTAACTATGGGACAGAATTTTATAGTTTAAAAAAATACTTCATATTTCACCTGTTCCCATTTCAATATGAGTTTGCTAGATGGACATTAAATAGTAAGCTGTTCCAGAAGCATCCCACACTTGAGACTCTAATTTGCATATATAGAATTTACTGTCCTTCAATTTATGGAAGGATTACAATGAAATACACCAATCTACCATCCCACCAAACAGCACAGAATGATTTACAGATATTCAAGACTTGAGAGGGCCAATGTGGTCTAGCAGATAAGAAATCATACCTGGACTAAGCAGGTCTGGGTTTAAATCCCAACTTAGTCCTGAATTCCTTGGATAGTCTTGAAAAAGTAATTTTTAAAAATAGCTGGTTTCCCAAGATAAATTATATAAACATAAGAGAACAAAAGATTGCTTCTTCCACACTTGTAAGTATCTAAAAATGTAATACTGTTCTTTAAAAATTCAGCTGTCACAGAAGATGGATACTAAAATAAAATGGTTTCTTACCAATATTGAGAGAATGTAGATAAGCAAGACCAGACATTGTCTGCTGCAAGAGGGTGATTGGTTGCAAATCATGGTGAGTAAAGTCCTTCTGTTCCACATACTAAAATGCACAGAAACAAAATCAACATGAGTTCCCAGCCACAATGTTAGGCACAGCCTCTTGGGAACAAGCCCCACTGAATACAGGAGGATAAGTCCTGCAGAAACAGGCATAGGCGTGGGCTACATAGCTTGTAAGCTAATTCACAGGTACTAGATATATTATCCTGAGGCACGAAATAGCCATTAAATCTTGAGAACAGACCCAATTTAGAAAAAAAGCTGTCTATTCTTCCCCAAGGTGATTACAGTGCCAGTTCCTGTCCTTAATATACAGAGCAGAAAATATTATCCAGATCATGGGGTGAGAAATATACAGACCGTAGGCCACATTCCCACCTTGTCTTTGTGGGTCAACAAAAGTCCCTAGCATGGGTATTTGTTGCAAATAACCCATTACATTTCCTTTGCAGCTGCACTGGGGGAAGCACAAGCTCCTTTTAAAGAAGCACTTCTGTTTTCCTCATGCTGTGAAGTGAAAGTGCTTGTCCTAGAGAGGGTCTCCAATGTGCTGCTAAATTTCACTAATGAAGCAGCAGGAGGGATGCATCCCCCTGTGGTTGGCAGGAGACAACAAGGCCCCTGGAATTTGCTGATACCTGATGTGGAGGTACAGATGCTCCTGCCACAGATTTAAGTAAAATTATAAATAAAGTATAAAAAGTATGAAAAATAAATGACACAGGCTGAAATGATCAGGACCTGTCCTTTTGAACAGCTAGACTTTGGATTTTAGAGCTACTGGAGATGTATGTGGAACCCTTAATTTACCTCTTGTAAAGTGGCAGCACAAAGCTCCAGAGCTATGTATTGGAATTGCCGGTCCTTTTCTGTACAGAAATAGCGGATGACATTGGGATGCTCATCAGATTCTCTCAACAGCTGCACCTCCCGGTCAGCAAAGCTGAAACATTCAGGGAGAATTCTCTTCACAGCAACATCTCGGCTGTCAAATGTCCCCCTATAGTTATTGCAACACACAGAGAGAGATTATTAACACAACTCGGATCCTTCTTGTGGCATTTATCACATGAACAAACTTAAACTTAAACCTGTACTTAAACTGATTCCAATTTGGTTTAGAAGAAAGAAGATCTTGGACTATAGGCCCGTGCTAGGAAACATTATTTTTTTGACTACAGCTTCCTAGTAGCCCTGTTCTGGGAACTGCTGTTTAGCCTTTTCAACATCTGTTGTTGCTACAGATAAGCAGTTTCCTCCATGATGCTCATGGTATTAAGTGTTAAAAGGGGCATGCTTTCTCCACCACAGTGGTTGGATTCAGCTTCTTTTCAAAACTTTTCAAGACATGGCAGCCAGACTGGTCACTGGTACATCTAGGAGTGATCTTACATCTAGGAGAGACCATCCTGTTCAGCCCTCACCTTCAGCACTTTTCACCCATCTGTATCAGGCCTTAGTTTCTGGGAAAGGTACAAAGTGTTGGTAATTACCTTTAAAACCCTGGTTTGGGTCCAGGTTATGTAAAGGATTGCCTCCTCCTGTATAATCTATCCTGTACATTCAGGTCCTCTGGGAAACATTTACTCCCGTCAACCAGATTAGGTTGGCAGCTGTCACCCAGGAGATTTTTTCTTCAGCTGTCCCTAGACTGTGGAATGGGCCTGCCAGAAGAGAGTCAACAGCTGAATATGCTATCCAAATTTAAAATAGCATTAAAGACCATTCTCTTCTGGCAGGCCAATCCAGATTTTGAAATTGTGAATTTTAAACTATGGACTAATTGTTTATGTTCTTTTAGGCTGATGCTATATGTTCAGTTTTAATCTGTTGCTGTTCCCAACCTCAATCCATGGAGAAAGGCAGGCAAAAAAATCAATGAATCAACAAATGAATAAAATTAATAATTATTATTTTCCACTGGGAGGTGCTTTCCCTGAGCAAGAGTTCCATTCAGAAGGCTCAGGCTGGTACAAATGGGAGTGTGAATGTCTCTGTGTGATTTTTGTTGATGTACCAATTCCCTTGTAACCCCAAGCACCACCTACTCCACTGTTGCAGAGAGCACCCAAATCTTCCATAGTAAATTTGGGGAGGAGTTCAGAAGATGGCATGGGGAGAGAGGATATACAGAGACTGCCACTGTTTCCATTCTGCAGCAGGATTTCTCTGCTGGATCAAATGCCACCTCTGACAGATGGAGTCCTTTGGCACTTTAAAGACTATCAATTTTAATATTTAAGTTATAAACATTTTTAAACAAAGGATTTGAGGACTTGGCCAACCAGAAAAAGTGGTCCTTGGCCATGCTGCAGTTCTCAGTTGTAAAGCAAAATTGTTGACCTTCACTGCAGAGAAAAGAAACACGCTTTCACAACTTTCCCTTTACTGCAAAGTCTCCAAATTCTTCAGTATAAACATGGAAATTTACATGGCTAAAAGGAATGCAAGAAAGGTTGTCTCTGAACACACATGCACACACAAAGAGATTAGGCACACACAGGTGACTAAAAGAGCTGTATCACACATGCTTAATTTGGTGCAAGTACACCAGAGAAATAAATACTGGTTATTTGACCACATCATTTCTTGTCTGGTGCTTTACCTATAAACAATGGTTCCTTCAGCTCCATGTCCAAGCACATCTTTTGGGTTGAATGAAATCTTTCCAACCACTATGGTGTTTGTGTTCCTATCTGGCCAACAAAAGAAGGAGAGGGAACAAGAAAAAAACCAACTATCACACACTATGATTTTGCAGTCATATATTATCAGGTAGGTCCCAGAGCTGCCTATTATCAGGTGGAATTTGACTAACATCCTCCATAACTACACTGCTGTGGCTACACACCATTTCCCAATCTGTCTCCTGAAACCCACTTTAAAATCTAGACAGCCACACCAAGGGATTGAGTTCTGCAGCACTGGCAAGTGGGGACTGTAGGAAGTCACATCCAGCTCCCTCCCACCTGCAAGTGATAGTATACTGATCAAAGGCAGGGATCCTGTAAGGTCCTGTTGTGACTTGTTGACACACTGCCACTCACCAGCCGGAAAGGACTGGCTATGTCATCCTTCAGTGCCCCACTCACCAGCATCACAGGACTCCATCTCACAGTGCACCTGGCTGGATTTTAAGGTATTTTGGACCTATGCCAACCAACTGTGCCCCAATCTGGGCACAATGAAGGAAAAGGGAGAGGTTATTTACACTGTCTGATCCATCGTTCTATAAATTGTTCTTACTGCTGGCTAACTGCCAAAAGTTGTATCAGAAAAGTGCTTGCCTCCTGGTTTTTGTGGACAGGATACAATAAAATTAGTATCTAAAAAGACATCAACTTTGACAATGTAACAATGCAATTCTATACATAAGCAATCTGCAGAAAGAACCATATACTAATCCCTAGGTTCAATGCGATTTACGTTGGATAAAATATATGTAGGATAGCAATCTAAATAGAATAAATAAAAATGTTTTATACAAGATAAACTGATTCAGCCTTACTGAAGAAATGAGGAGCTGCCAGAAATTAACCTGGTCTTGAAAAACAGTGGTGGTATGGTGCTGTTCATTCCCCATTCATTTAACTCTGTTTGTTTAGACCTTAAAATAAATGCAATATTTTAGTCTTAATCCCACTAAAAGAAAAAAATAGATCACTGCTCCCACCTTCTTCTTGTTCAGTGGAAAGGCAGCTTCCCCCATCAGAGGCAGAGACATTGGAATATGCAGAATGGTTTGATACTTTGGGGGACAGGTTTGGGGAGCTGGTGGCTGAGCCCTGTAGCCGGGTGGATGGACTATCAAAAAATTCTCCTTCAGGGTGCAAATCTGTGGAGGGAATGAAGGGCTGCTGCTTCAGTGACTGTATCTTCTCTTCCAGCTGTTTCTGGAACTGCTGATGTTGTCGCTGTTGCTGATGACGTACACTCTTAAGAAGGAAGAAATAATATTTAATAAGAATTGTGATTGTTTTATGCTTTCAGGTATCACAAGAAAACATAGTATAAATAAATAAATAATAGTTTACCATAATGGAAAACCTTGGGTTTACACATTTTCTCAACGCTTTCCCTTCCTACTGCATAGTTTTGCCTCATTTTTTTCATTAACTGCTGCTTGTTTTCACCAAACTAGACAAAATAGGGATAATCTTAACTATTGTTTGTTTTAAACAAGTCAGCATCAAATTGCATATTATGAAACTGAGCTGTTTCCAAAACATCCTGAGAATTAACTAAATTTCTTCTGCTGTTAATCTATAACATTAATTGGTGGATAACATAAATATTAATCTGTGGTTAACTGAAACTGGTGGCAAAAACTTCTCATTTTGTGGTCAGTCAGCATCTGAATGCTGACTGAATCTTCAAATGCTGTGTAGGTTATTTTTTGTTTTCTTTTGTGAAAAGAAGTACAGTGGACCCTTGTTATCCACTGGGGTTTGGTTCCAGGAATCCCTGTGAATAACAAAATCCGTGTGTGCTCAAATCCCATTAAATACAATGGCAAAGCAAAATGGTGTCCCGTATGTAACATGGGAAAAATCAAGGTTTGATACTTTTTTTGAATATTTTCAAGCTATGGTTGCTTGAATCCGTGTATAAAAAATCCCCTGTGTATAAAAAAAATCAGTGGATAAGGAGGGCCAACTGTATCAAAATCAGTAACGATCCATACATCAATGCAGATAAATGAGAGACACATTCTGAGTGGTATTCAGCCTTTCAGGATTCACATTAAATAATGTAATGAGGAACATTAACAACTTTGCATGGCAAAAAGTAGCAGTAATGAAAATCATGTTGCTCTTCTGTCCATAATTCTAAAGTTTTTATAACCAAGCAGATATGAATCCCTACACAGGGTCACACAGTATACAGTCGTGCCTCCTTTTTCACGGGGGATCCGTTCCTTACCCCTCTGTGAAAACTGACTTTTGCTTATATTGAGCCCCACTGGCTTGAATATAGGTGCGTGGTTGCAGAAGCGTGCAGGCGTGTGCCTCGAGCGCACAACTCATTTTCCCCCTCTGTTCACCCGTCATGCGTAAGCGAGGGACGTAAGTTTCAGAACTGCTAAAACAGAGGGAGGACTGTATATATACCCAACTCTCTTCCATGCCAGCATTCTCTGAAGATACCAGCCACAGATGCAGGTGAAATGTCAGGAAGAAATTCTTCTAGAACATGGCCACATAGTCCGAAAAACCCTAAAAAACCATATCTATTTATTGGTTGTCACTATGCATATTGTGATTTGTTAGTCTTTAAACTACTCTCCCAAGTTGACTAAATGTTATAATCCTGAGTCAAAGGATCATACATTTATTTACTAATTCATATATGAGTCCAGTACTACGCAAATATACTGCTGAAGAGAACAAGTTATGAAAGAAATAGCATTAGATTTGGTTCTCTGCAGTTAAGACGCTCACTCTGATGATCGCAAGGTCAGCAGTTTGAGACCCAGGAGCCATGTGACAGAGTGAATTACTGTCACTAGGCTCAGCTTCTGACAAACTAGCAGTTTGAAAGCATGTAAAAGTACAAGTAGATAAATAGTTGCCACTTTGGTGGGAAGGTAACAGCATTCGGTGTAGTCATGCTGGCCACATGACCATGGAGTTGTCTTTGACAATGTTGGCTCACTTGGCTTAGTAGCGGAGATGAGCACTGGCCCCTACAGTCAGACACAACTAGACAAACATGTCAAAGGGGAAAGCTTTATCTTTTACTTTAAATTATGTCATACTGTTGAGATAACTGTATATTAAAGTTAATTGAGGCATCACTATCTGATTGAACTTTCACAGAAAGACCTCAAGATCCACTGAAAGCTGTTCTTTTATATAGATGCTAAAAATGCAACATTCATTGCACAATAAATTGTAATGTCCTTTATATTAAATATACTTATCTTTCTCTTCCCTTAATAAGTTTAAAGTGGTTGACATGAAGCCGAGTAGCTTCCCATGAAGACAATTACACCGTCTACACCTACTTACTTTTGTCATTGTTACAACACTAGGGGCCCGTGCATTATTCAGCATTGCTAAAAGACTATAGATATCTCCTTCTTAACTTAGAACCCAGTTCTTTGCGTTCATTTTATTCAAACAGGTTTTGGATCCGTCCTGCAACATTTAAAAAGAAATCCTCCAAAAGCTGAACAGAAAAATGTATAATCTAATATTGTATCTTCTTGATTTAACATTATGACCAGTATTCTATGTTAGCTACTTAGTTAAGTATACTTAACTAACTAACCTTTCCTGGGCCAAACCCACCCGCAAACCAGGCAGAAACATCAGAAATGTCATGCTCCAATTGCCTGCAGAATGGACCTCCTTCTCCCAATGCAACTGCTGCCTAGTACATAGATTGAGTGAGTTATGATCGTGGCAAGTGCTGCAATTGTGACTAAGTAGCAGATGTGAATATGGAACAGCAATCCAGATTTATTCATTCGTAATTGTTCATTATTCACTGTATTGACAGTATTGCCAGGATTGTAACTCCCCCCCCACCC
Organism: Sceloporus undulatus; assembly: GCF_019175285.1. Classification (NCBI taxonomy): domain Eukaryota; kingdom Metazoa; phylum Chordata; class Lepidosauria; order Squamata; family Phrynosomatidae; genus Sceloporus; species Sceloporus undulatus. The sequence goes on along the minus strand of NC_056523.1, from coordinate 157,915,197 downwards.
CAAACTTACTTTGCTGAGCTTCAACTGCATAGGGAAAAGGAGATCCATTCTGCTGGTGAATGGAGCATGAGTAAATTATATTTTTGTTAGGTTTTTTTTTTTGGGGGGGGGGGAGGCCAGGAAAGGTATATACTTAACTAACTAGTCTATTTAACTAAATAACTGATATAGAATATTGGTTTATATTCTTAATTGTCCTGAGGATGAGCTGAAACTGTGCTTGGTAAGATCTAAATCTGGAACAAACACAAATAATAACTTCCCTTTGTTCTGGCGTGGATCTATCTGTGTACATTAACTGACAGAAGAAGCACCATCTGTAGACTGAGGGGTGGTGAAAGTGATTCCCCTCTATGTGCACCCTTTGTAGATTCACAAGATGATGCTTCCATTCTCTCCTTTGCCCACCTGACCCAGACCTGTAAGCTACTCCAAAACAGCTCCAGAGGATCTCCCTGGGTCCACTTGTGGGGTTTCCTTCACTGAATGTAACACAATCAGATGTTGGCCTCCGCAGCGATGACACACACTGTTGTCTGAACACCCAAACTTGTTACAACATAAACCAACCCATTACCATTGGATATGTGATGACAAAGGCCACCCAGCCAATGAGTAAGAAGGTGCTCAGGACGACTGTGGCCATGTCCTTCAGAACGGAGTCAACAGGAGCCTCTGGTCGGAGGCTAGTCTGGCTGGGGGTCTCTCCATTATTCTTTGGCAGAGGAGGAGGTAAATTGTTTGTAGAACTCCCAGTTATATCAATTGCCTGAATGGACAAAGGACTCTATTAGTTCAGAAGCTTTAATGAAAACCACCATTAAACTCATATCCATGGTGGGTGTCCAGTCATTTATATCACACATTAACTAACAAAGATAGTTCTCAAAAAACAACAACATTCAATTACATAACCCAAAACAAATTTACAGGACTCTAAGGAAAGAGAACAAAAAGTGGCCAAAACAGCAAAATGTTTAGTAAGGAGAACATCATGATTTCTAAAATCTATTACTGGTTGATTTGGGTACTCTAAAGATATCTGCACAATTGGCAAAAATTAGGGCAGATATCCTGTTAGGAATTTACATAATTAGAAACTGGCTTATGATCATGTAAAGGTGAACTGCAATGCTATGCAATACTCATCTTCTCAGAAGAGGAGCAGATAAGTAGCTAGATCTTGGGGACCATTACACAATTGGAACCAACAGCATGTATGTCGTGGCATGGTCCCCATCGCAATGGCCATCAGAATTCTATCAGACACATTGTGCAATGGACACCAGAATGCTATGGGACTTATTGTACAACAGAACCTCCCAATGTCCAACAAAAGAGCATGCAGGACACCCTGATATGCATCACTGTAATTCACTAGGTTTATGAATCCTGTCAAGGACATAGCTATGGCATTATAAAATTATGGACTGTAGTCTCTGAAGCAGGATCTTGGCCTGTATTTGTATTATTATATTGAGTTGGATCCATGAAGACTTAAAACTGATACACTGAAATTAATGTGACTTTTGAAAATCCTATTAATTTTCAAAATGAAATTACACTATGAAAAAGCATCCAAGATCTTACAGTTCATAATCTATTTCAGTGTGCTTCAAGATATATGTCATGGACCATGGTTCCATATTTATGCCACACTATTAACATATTTGCATACTTTCCTGGAAAGTTACTACAGCCGTGGTCCACTGACTACCACTTTGAATAGCACTGCTATAGTTCATATGTACTTACTGGAACTTGTGAGCTTTCAAGTAATTTTGTAACATTTCTCAACCGATTCATTATGTCTATATATCTATATTCACACTCCATTCTTAAGAAGGACCCCTGGAATCTCCTTCACTCTAAAGGACTGAGCAGGACCACAGCCATTTAGATACAGCAATACTGCTGTATCTAGATGATGCTCTCAGACTTCCCACTGGATCCATAAACAGACTTTTGAGATTACTAAGGAGGATGCCTGTGCACCTTGTGTCTTTCTGGTCCTTTGTAACAGCCATATCTGACAGAATAGCCCTTACATTGCTCCCAGCAGACATATCCTCTGAGGCTCTGATCATAGGCTTACCAGTAGTCCCATATCAAGATATAGGGTGCATGAGATAATGACTCATATTCTACAATATCTACTTATTTATGTATGCATAGCTGCTTGTGTGTGTGTGCTGTGCCCCAGGACTGTTTGTTTGGTTTTTTCTGCCATCTCTGCACAGCTGTGCAACTCCTGAGGAGCACTGAACAACTACACCACCAAGGAAGCCAGAAACAGCTGTGAGGAAGAGGAGGAGGGGCGTGCTGGTGAGAGCAGCACCTTCAAAAGGCTCCCTCCTCACTCTGACCCCAAAGGACGCTGCTTGTGTGTGTGTGCTGTGCCCCAGGACTGTTTGTTTTTTTCTGCCATCCCTGCACAGCTGTGCAACTCCTGAGGAGCACTGACCAACTACACCATAGCTTTCTACTTGCGCAGCTGTGCAGTCGTGCAGTAGTAGTGCCCAACCCCAAGGACAGGCGTGTGTGTGTGCTTTGTGCCCCAGGACTTGGGTTTGTCTGTTGACCCCTGTGCAATTGCGCAGTGCCTGCGGAGCACCGGACCATCTACACCATCTAGTTGTATTAATTGTGTTGTGTAGCTGTGGGGTGGGATGGTAGTGGGTGAGCACATCGGCCAGAGGAATGTGCCTATTGTGGGCTCTCCTCCAGGTACTGACTGTGTCACTGCTTAGTGGGAGAATGTTGTATGGCAGGTACGACTCTGGTGGGGAAATGGGGGGTTGTGTTAAGTTAGACCTACATGATGGAGCTCCAAATGAAGTAGTGTGGGGCAAGGGGAGATATAGCGGTAGAAGGGTGGAATTACGACATAAGGGAAGGCAGGATCGATGCTTAATACCTATCCTGCCTTCCATCCACCCTCCTAACCCAAAAGAACCGAGGGTCAATCCAACTGTACCACTGACCCTGTCCCTGCTCCTGTGCAATGTCAGGTCAATTAAGAATAAGACCCACATCATTCACAATCTTTTGGAGGATAAGAACTGTGACCTGGATTGCATTACAGAGACCTGGCTGGGGGCTGAGAGCAATGCAGTGTGGGCACAAGCTCTTCCAGCCGGGTATACTGTTAAGGAGTAGAACAGGATATGTGGGCGGGGGGGGAGGTGTTGCCATAGTCCATAAAAATACTCTTACCTTAACCAGGAACCCCATCCGGAAAACGGACTTCATTGAGTGTATTTACCTGACCTTGAAGGCTAAGGATAGTCTGGGGATCCTGTTGGTCTACCGTCCACCCCGTGGGCTAACAGACTCCCTGGCCAAGCTGACACAGCTGGTCTCGGGACTGGTGCTGGAGTCTCCCAGACTTCTGGTTCTGGGAAACCTCAACATCCCTTTTGAGGCCGTCTCACAAAATCTAACAGGTGCAGCTTGGGAGTTCATGGCTTCCATGATGGCCATGAGCCTATCCCAGTTAGTCTCGGGCCCAACGCATTGCGCAGGTAATACGCTCGATGTTGTCTTTAGTACGGATTCGGACACTCCGTGGGCAGAGGTAGATGGTACCTCTGCTCTGTCATGGACGGATCACTTCCTGGTTGAGGTTCGACTTAAGGCAACTACCCAAATCCCCCCCGGGGGTGGAGGACCGATTAGGATGGTCCACCCTTGAAGGCAGATGGAACCCAAAAGGTTCCAAGAAGCCTTAGAGGGGTTTATGGTTGGATCTGGCGGCGATTCTGTTGATGCCCTGACTAACATCTGGGACCATGACCTCTCCAGAGCTATACACAGTATCGCTCCTAAGCGTCCTTTCCGGCCCGCTTCCAATAGGAAATCATGGTATACTGAAGATCTCCGGGAAATGAAGCGGGCCGCGCAACAACTAGACTGCTGGCGGAGACACCAGAACTTATCCAACAAGACACTCCATGAGGCTCTTTTGAAGTACTATGGAGTGGCATTAAGCGCAGCAAAGAACTCCTTCTATGATGCGCGTATTGCGTCTGCGGAGTCACGTCCAGCAGAGCTGTTCAGGATGGTTAGGGAGCTGACTCAGCTTCCTCCCACTCTGAATCCTATTTTAGAACCAACTAAGGCCTGCTGTGACGATTTCAACAAGTTCTTTGCAGATAAAATCTCTCGGATAAGGGCTGATCTTGATGCTGGCATTTTAACAGAAACTATAGGAGAGGTATCCAGAGCTTCCGTGGACTTTATTAAACTGGATCACTTTGAGTTTGTTCATACCGATGAAGTGGACAAGCTTCTTGGAAGCGTTAGGAAGACGACATGCTCTCTCGATCCCTGCCCTTCTTGGCTGACCGTCCAGGGTGGCGATGCTGTAACACTATTGTTACAACGTATTATCAACGCATCATTCAGGCAGGGAAAATTTCCATCAAGTTTAAAGCCAGCAACAGCCAAACCATTGCTCAAAAAGCCCTCCCTGGACCCCCTGGTAAGGAACAACTATAGACCAGTCTCATTGTTGCCATTCTTAGGCAAGATGATCGAGAGAGCGGTCGCTGTCCAACTCCAAGCAGTCTTGGATGAAACCGATTATCTGGACCCATTTCAAACTGGCTTCAGAGCGGGTTATGGAGTGGAGACTGCCATGGTCGCCTTAGTCGATGATCTCCGTCTGGGCATGGACAGGGGAAGTGTGACCCTGTTGGTGCTTTTGGACATCTCAGCAGCTTTCGATACCATTGACCACGGTATCCTTCTGGAATGCCTAAAAGAGTTAGGTATTGGGGGCACTGCGCTCCAGTGGTTCCGTTCCTACCTCTCGGGCAGATTCCAGATGGTGCAGTTGGGGGACACTTGCTCCTCCAAGAGGGAACTGACATCTGGCGTCCCTCAGGGAGCTATTTTGTCCCCCACTCTGTTTAACATTTACATGAAACCGCTGGGAGAGATCATCCGGAGACATGGGGCGCGGTGTTATCAGTACGCTGATGACACCCAAATATGTTTCTCTGTGCCTCTGACTGATGCAGTGACTAAGGATGGCATCTCTCCTCTGAATGCCTGCCTGGAGTCGGTAATGGGCTGGATGAGGGAAAACAAACTCAGCCTGAATCCAAAGAAAACGAAAGTACTGGTGATAGGTCCCCCAGGCCTTAGAAAGGAAATTCATCCACCTGTCCTGAATGGGGTCACACTTCCCTTGAAGGATGAAGTTCGCAGTTTAGGAGTACTTCTGGACTCGTCCCTGCAGTTGACATCTCAAGTAGATGTGACGGTTAGAAGTGCTTGCTATCAACTCTGGTTGATATGCCAACTGAGACCCTATCTGGGCCAAAGGGACCTTGAAACTGTGGTACATGCTCTGGTAACCTCTCGCTTAGATTTCTGTAATGCGCTCTACATGGGGCTACCCTTGTACCAAGTCCGGAAGCTTCAGTTAGTACAAAACATGGCAGCCAGATTGGTCACTGGTGCGTCCAGATTTGACCATATAACACCTATCTTGAAAGATCTCCACTGGCTGCCCATTCACTTCCGAGCGCAATACAAGGTGTTGGTTACTACCTATAAAGCCCTACATGGCTTAGGCCCGAGTTACTTGAGGGACCGCATCTTCCCCATATGATCCGCCCCGCACTCTCAGAACATCTGGGAAGAACTTATTGGTAATTCCACCTTCCAAATATGTTGCCATATCCCAGATGGCCTTTTCAGTGGTGGCCCCGCGGATGTGGAATTATCTACCCGAGGAGCTCCATCTGACAACCCCCCTAGAAACATTCAAAAAGAGGCTTAAAACTTTTCTTTTTTGTCAAGCCTTCCCCCCCTGAAGAATGAAGCTGCCTACTCTGTTGCCATCGATTCCCTACGCTTACCCCTGAATGTGAACGATTGTGTTTAAAATGTTTGTGATTGCATGGTTTTATTATGGGATTTTATCTATTTTATGCAATGTTTTAATGGTTTTTTAATTGTTTGTATACCGCTGTGATCTGCGGAAAAGCGGTATATAAATAAAATTTATTATTATTATTATTATTATTATTATTATTATTATTATTATTATTATTATGTAGCCTGACCTCACCCATCCATCCACTTTACCAGGCAGCAGCTCAATGATTTGTTTAGCTGGTGATAAGGGTGCATGATGATGACAAGTATGCCTCCTCCCACCAGTAAATGAGGCTGCAATAAGGAATTGTGATATGGCTCTTCCTTCTGATAGCCACAGCTTTGCTCACTTGTGAGGGGGGGCTCCAATTTTTCCCATTAGTACTCCTTTCCCATGAGAAATTCACATAATTCTTTTACTATGAATTTTAAGTTTTAAATACCAGTTTATTCACAACTACATTTACCTGATAAATTTGCAATTGGTCAGGCTTTTAAACAGACTAGTATTTATTTGTTGACTGCTTTTGTTATTTCATTGTTAGTTTTAGATGATAGTGTTGAATTGTGAATTTGTTATTGTGTGTCAATTTTGACTTACAGCAACCTATCACATGAGAGACGGGATTCCCATCCCTGTCCTGTCCTTCCCGCCCAATCGCAGGAAGGACTTTCCCACATGATCCGTACCTGACCCATCTAGGCAGCGCCAGTGAAAGTGATTGCGTGAATCACTTTCATATGTAAGCGCACTGAACTTCTCATTCGGCCACCAGGGAAGTGCTAGTGAAAGTGATAGTGCTAAACGCTTTCACATGAAAGCACTCTGAAAAGTGCTTTCAGCCATCAGTGAAATGTAATTCTCCTGTCATTTGCCATCATTTTTTATTAACAGAAGAACACATTAATACAATTACACTTCACTGTCAAGTGAATAACAGATTCAGCGTGCTTCCATGTGAAAGTGATTAGCGCCATCACTTTTATTTGGGTCATGGACAATCCCGTCCTTATCCTGTCCCTGTGTGATAATCTCTCTTGTCAGAGTATTCTTGGCAAGATTTATTCAATGGTATCCCATTGCCTTCTTCTAAAATATAGCCCACAGCACCTGGTGTTTCCTGACAATCTCCCTTCCAAGAACTGTGCATTTTTGTTTATCTATTTTATATTATAAAATAAAATAAAATAAAATAAAGCTATATGTGACTGAGAAAATGTACTGATGATATTCTCCTAGGTTCCAGTCTGTTTAAGAATCTGTTAGATAAAGACATTTGTTCTGTTTTTGAGTGAGAGGGTTTATGAGATCTGAAATTTACAAATCCTATCCCGACCACTCCCCACTATCCAGTTTAAAAAAAAACAACAAACACACACACACACACACACACACACACACAAGATAAACTTCTCCATGCTGCTACTTCCCTAATGAATGTGTTAACAAAAAACATTTTATTTACTAACCTCTTCAAAAGCAGCTTTGTCAGATTCTGCTGGGATCACATTTTCATGTCGCTTTGGCAAATTACTTGGAAATTTCTCCAGGATCTTGGTTGGAGCCGATAATGGTGTCTCATGGTGCCCTTGAAACAGAAATATGTTTTCTATTATTCTCATAGAAAAGAAATGGCCAAGTCACATCATTTGATAGTAGGCTGTATTTAAATGGCTTGAAAATATGGTGACTCAAGGCATTGCTGGCAACAAACTTCTAGATAAGGCCAAATATTTGTTTCTTATTCAGTATTCTGCCAGGAGTAACCAGTTTATAAGATCTTTGCAAGCAGGACATGAAAGTGACAACAGCCCTTTCTGATGGGTGGGGAAGACCTGTGGCCCTCTAGATGTTATTGGACTACAATTCCCATCATCCCTACTCACCATAGCCCATTAAGGACAGTATGAATTGCATTCCAGCAACATCTCAAGCTGTCCACATTACTCATCTACCCTCTATCAGTTTATCCAAATCTGTTCTGAAAGCTAACAGTCGTCACTACATAGCCACTACATGACTACAATGCTACAAGGCCCCTTCCCCTCCACCACTCCCTTCTCCTTTTGTGTCGTATCTTTTTAGATTGTAAGCCTGAAGGCAGGGAACCGTCCAATTAAAAAGATTGTATGTACAGCGCTGTGTAAATTTACAGCGCTTTATAAAGGTTAATAATAATAATAATAATAATAATAATAATAATAATAATAATACATGTTGTGGGAGCAGATTTTGTAAGTTGAATACTTATATGCTCTGTACTTACAAAATATTTACTATTAAATACTATTAAATATCTTCTAATTTGCAAATGAATGCAAAGGCTGTGAACAGAATGTCTACCTATTCAAGTTTTAGTTCACACATTCATTCTTACGATAGCATATAATTTCAGATTCTAAAATCTAAAACTAGAAGTACACTTTTGCTAATAATCCATACAAAAGACAACTATACTGTTTTGTCCTTGAGCTATTTTACATCCCTTATATATTAAAAAGTGACAAAAATATAAAGTAGTTTCATCACTGTAAATATAAATGGTTGTTGAACTCCCATATGAACTTTTATGTTGCATTACTTTATTACTTAGGGCAGGCCAAAATAAAGCTGCTTTTGGTCACTTTGGAGGTATGCTATTCAAATACGGCATGCGTCCTAAGAGGCCGTAAGCCACACCAAAGCAACACTCCAGTCCTTAGGACTGCAGTGTAGCTTTGGCACAGCTTCTAGCTTCTTAGGATGCATGCATCATTTAAAGAGCATACCTCCAAAGTGACCAAAAGCAGCTTTATTTTGGCCTGTTTGTATGGGCCCTTGGTTATGTAGAACAGGCACTTTACTGAAACCACTTTACTGAATTGCAAAGACAATTAACAGGGCATCAGCAAGAGTGCCTGATGTGCACTGAACCAATGTGATATGCATCACGACCATTGCACATTGGTCCTGTTGTGCATTGGGCTCCAATGTGCATTAGACAATTTGTTGGATCTGCTACATAGTAATGTAACAGCAGCTTTTTAATGGACATTACACAGCTGCCCAATACTAATTCCTGCGTAAGTAAGTCCACTTATGAAGATCTATGTCCCCAGCAGAATTTTGTCCATGTTTCACCAATATGCTCCTTATTCCCTATCTTAATTTTACATTTTTTTCCACCAGAGGGCACTACAATGCAGAAGAAGTTGGATGTTTACCTATTAAAAGCCAGTGATTTCTCAAATAGTGGAGACTGTTCTTTTGTTTAAATCCAGATGAGAACTTCAGATCAGTACTTGGAGTGATAACGCACTCTTCAATGGTGACACCATGTGTTTTCGGACCCTCAATCAGAGGTATGGGACTTCCTCGGGGCTATAGAAAGAGAGAAATGTGTTGATACTGTTCTTTGGACCCAGCAATACAGCATCTACTTTTTACAAAGCAAAACAAGCAATTTTTAAAATTTCACTGGAGTTTAATTTCACATTTTGAATCTCAGATGTCTATATTTATATAGATGAATGAAGGCCTCCATGATATTGCTAGCAAACAGATAAGAAGCTCAAAGATTATGGGCCATAAACTAGGTCCATTACTGACATAAGGTGAAGCACCAAGAAGCCCTTCCCATATGCAGGGGATCCATTCTGGACCACCACCCTCAGCATATGGGGAAAGAGCGTATGCTCAAGCTCCATAGAAAATAATGGGGTGCATGCTCGCAGCAGTACGCAACGTGGTTACGCACCCCATTACTTATGCTGGGGCTTGCCTTCCGCATAAGCTCAAAGCCGTGGAAGGCAAGCTCGCCAATGGGGAGGGCCGACTATATTTTATTGGTACTTTGGATTATTAATTCAAGGTTGGATTTGAATTAGCCCTGCTCACTGAGAGAGAACAAGATGATCTCTGTGCCTTCTATGAGGAGTTTTTCACTTAAGTGATTGGTAAGATACTAAATAATAATAATAATAATAATAATAATAATAATAATAATTTTATTTATATACCGCCTTTCCAAAAGATAAAGGCGGTTTACAAAATTACAGAAACAAATACATAACACATGCAGACTAAAATTCACTCCCTTATCCCTTAACTAAAATACAATCATTAAATTATAATTTAAATTAACTAAACCTTTAAAATGATTAAGATTAAAATAAACAAAGTTAAAATAGGCAGGCATGCAGGGGATATTTGGGGCAACCAGAGGATGACCTGCATCAATGAGCAGGAGGATCAATTGGGTAACCACAGCCAACCTGGTTTTTCTTGGCTGCAGTAAACTCATCCCAGAGGACCTGAGTGTGCAGGGTGGATTGGGTGGAAGGAGGTACTCCCTAAAGTAAGCTGGACCAAAGCCATGAAGGGCTTTAAAGGTTATCACCAACACCTTGTACTGCACCCAGAAACTAATTGGCAGCCAATGAAGCAATTTTAATATGGGTGTTTTGAACCACTTGAAGTTTCCGAACTAGGTACAAGGGTAGCCCCATGTAGAGTGCATTGCAGAAGTCTAGTCGAGAGGTTACCAGCACATGTACTACCATTTCTAGGTTCCCCGGTTCCAGGAAGGGGCACAGCTGGCGTATCAGCCAAAGCTGATAACAGGCACTCCTGGCTGTCACATCTATCTGAGCTGACAACTGAAGGGACAAGTCCAGGAGTATGCCCAAGCTACGCACATAGTCCTTCAGGGGAAGTGTGACCCCATCTAGGACCGGTTGACAGATCTCCATACCTGGATTTGGGGTCCCTATATTAAGTACCTCCGTCTTATCTGGATTTGGTTTTAGTCTGTTTTTCCTCATCTAGTCCATTACTGCCCTAAGACATTCATTCAGAGGAGAGATGCCGTCCTTAGTTACTGCAGCAGTTCGGGACATGGAGAGATATATCTGGGTGTCATCAGCATACTGATAACACCCTGCCCCATGTCTCCGGATGATCTGGCCCAGCAAGAACTGATTATGACTAGTCACAGCTTTGGGAACAATTTTAAAGTAAAATGATGTAAAATAATTTACTTTCCAGCTTTAAAGTGGCAGAATTGGGACAATTCATTTCTCATGGTGGCTAGCATCTTGTTCAGCAGTTTCAAGATTGTAAAATGGATTTACAGTCTCCTAATGACTGAGGATTCATGTTTACAGTCATGACTGAATGTGACCCGCAAAAAGCTACCTTTGCAGCCTGGCAGTGCCCCAACTGAAACATTTCCGAGGTGCTGCAGATGGGTGTGTGCGCGCACTGCAGTGCTCTCCCAGTTGTAAGGCACCTTGAGAAAAGCAATTTTGGGAGGCTGCTATGGGTTCTCTCCGGCTTCCTCTTCTTGATGTGCCACATGACTGGGAGAGAGCTACAGACATCATTTCCCAACACCTCAATCTCCATTACCTTGGAAACTCTTTGGATGGGTCCCTACCAGCCTGAATGAATACATTTTGAGGGGGCTTCTGTGGCATTGTAACTGTCATGGCCAGCCAAGAGCAGGTCTCGGAGGACGAGGAGGAGGATGTGATTACTCCAGTGCAGGAGGAAATGGAGGCTCCACCAGGTCCTAATTCTGCCCTGCCAGATCCCAGTCCTGTCCTTCCAGTCCCAGAGGACGAAGGTCGGCCAGGTCCTAGCACTGGAGAGATTCCTCTTGAGGCTGAGTAGCCTAGTGGTGACTCTGGGGAAGAGCCAAGCCTGGAGGTACCTTCCTTTAAGCAACGCAGGGCTGAGAGTGCTTGCGTGCGTCGGTCCAGGAGAAATGCTGAGAGACAATTGGCAAACAAGCCTCAGCTAGCACCGAGAAGAGAGTCTCCTACTTAACCACCTGGGAGACGCCGACTCGATGCCAGAGTTTATTGCAGTATCCTTCTGTGTGATTACTGTCAGCACTGGCTCCTTGCTCCCTGGAACCCTTGTTTGCCTTGAACCCTTGACTTTGGAATGGACTGGACTCTTGTTACCTTCTGGCTGCCCTGACCTTGGACCGAACTGACTTCTGTGCTCTGGAATCCTGACCTTGGCTTTGTTACTGTGGACTAACCGAAAGGCCTGTAGCATGCCTTTTAGCTCCTTTCTTGTTAAACAATCCTTATCAGCAATTGTTTGGATTTGTGCTGGCTGTAGTCCAGGACAGAAACTGTGATGACAGAACTCAATTTTGTAGTTTTGCTCATCATGGGCATGATATTTTTCTGTTTAACATGTCGACATTGATTCCTCCCTCATCTCTTCACAGAATGTAACTAACTGAATGATTAGGGGGAAAACCACATGACTTATTTGTGAACAGAGTTGCTCACTTAAGCAGTAGTTAAAATTAACAGAAATCCGAACTGTAAAGAAATATGGAAAGTTCAGATTTCCATCTTGCAAAAGGGATGGCACAATAGAAATTCAGTAGAACATACCATAATAGCTACTCCTTCATGAACCATTGATGGCGATGCATACAAGCCTGTGGAATGTTTGCCGACATAGAGCGTTGGCCTGGAAGCACAGTAATGAGAGGCAGGAAGGTAATTTTACAGGGCTGTTTCTATCTCCCCCAACATCCATCTGTAGACATAGCTGCACACTATATGCTATTGCCAAGCCAACTGGATGACCAGAAATTTATGGTATTAATGTAAAAGAGCACTCTCGTTTTTAGGAAGTGCAATTCCTGCTTTTTATAATCTCTGGTGGCACAGTGGTTAAATGCAGTGGTCAAACTGTAGCCACTCACTCACAAACCACAAGGTTGTGAGTTCAATACCAGCCAGGGGCTCTGGGTCGACTCAGCCTGGCATCCTTCCATAGGTTGCTAAAATGAGTACCCAGCTTGTTGGGAGCAATTAGCTTACACTTTGTAAACCACTTAGTACATCAGTAAGCAGTATAGAAATGTACTTGCTATTACTGTGCAAGATAGCCTGTCTGTTGAAACCACTGGAAATAGTTCCCATTCATTGAGAAGGAAATAAATGTGTGTGTGTGTGTGTGTGTGTGTGTGTGTGTGTGTACCCATTCACCATTTAACCTGCCTACTCTTTCTTATGCCAATGCCTGGTTATATTAGTAAGCCAGTGCATATAAACATGGTTTGGAGCAGATGTCATACCAGACCATGACCTACACGAGGAAGCCATTCTTTATCAAAAGATAAACAAGGTCCAAACCAGAAGAGCCAGTGTGTCACAGCAGTTTGAGTATTGGACTATGACTATGGAGACCAAGGTTCAATTCCCTGATTGGCCATGAATCTCTCTTGGTGCCCTTGGGCAAGTCACATGCTCTAAGCCTCAGCAATGGCAAACCTCCTCTGAACAAATCTTGCCAAGAAACCCCCATGATAGGTTAGCGTTAGGATTGCTGTATGTCGGAAATTACTTGAAGGAACACGGCAATAACAATAAACCAGATATTTAAAGGCCTCAGTTAAATGGTGGTGGTGAGAATGTATACCTTTTCTGTATATTTTGGATGTCTAGTATTATTTTAACGGTACAGGACTTGTTTATTAACAGGCTGAAGCCAAATCCTGAATTCCATTATGTTAAGACAATTTGAAGCTTGACTTCATGTTAGTAATTCAAAGGCTGAAACAATGTTGAAAGTTGATTATAAAATGATCTTTCCTGAACTGCATGTGTTTTAATGAGATAATATCAACATCACATTGGTCCTCTTATTTTCTGTATTTGAATATCCACATATCTTGGTCTCTGGTTGCTCCTATGCATAAGGCCTTTCCAAGTGATACAAAACAATACTAGTGCTAGACCTACTCCAGCATTATCAAGGTAATATTCTTGAAGGGAAACAACAGGTATGCTATCAGTAAGTTTAGTTCATGTACTAGATTTTAAAAAACCTGGACTGAATGTAGAGAAGTGCAAACAAACACAGTGAGACTGTTCATCTCTTTCTTGTTGCTGCAGCTCCTAGAAGATGCTCTTGAAGATTGGAGCATACTTCAAAATTGCACGAGTGGCACAAACACTTGCAGCTGGACAGTGATTTGTGGAAATGTGGGGCCCCTTTTGTTCTGGGCAGAAGCACCTTCCACAAACAGAAAGAGGCTGCTGTTTTAAAAGAGGGAAGAGATACAACTCAATAATGGAGAAAAATAGTCTAGAAGGAGAACAAATACTTACACTGCACAATTCCCACCCCTGATCTAGAGCAACAGTGTAGTAGGCTTTGAGGGGAGAGGTTAAAGCTGACTGGACTTTAAAAACACATCACATGTAACAAGATTTAATAATGATTGTAAAAAAATTATATGGAAAGATCCTACAACCATTTCAGTGCTTTGGCAAAGCAGAATCTCCTTCTACAGCATAAGACTGTACATACAATTCTTTTAAACCTACACATTGTTTGAAGGCACTGGAAAATCATAGTGAAAACATGTATCTCCTTCCTCACCTAGATAAACAGAGCTGACCTCACATAACAAGTTTTTAAAAAAGGAAAAGAAATCAAAACAGCAGTGGGGGGGACTTACATCAATTTACTTTTGGCCTCTGTTTCTTTTGGGAATGGATACTTCCACTTAGTGATGCGTCCAACTTCACCAGACATGAATGTTAGGTAGCGCAGTGTTTCTACCCCCACATTTGTGTGCATCACTTTCCACAAGCCTTCCCGCTGCCAGATGTAAAAAGCTACAACAGGGGAGCCATAATTCTGGAGCCACAAGATGTCCCCTGACTCACTGTCAACAGTCACCACCAGCCCATCTCCATTAGACGCAAAGTGAGACATCTCTACAACAGATACAGAGGAAAAATATCATATTGAGCTTTTGTTTGTTCAGAGCTATGTAAAATGTGCCAAAGTATCATTTCAGCCTGGCATTAAAAATCAACATTCTTACTATATTGGACGTCTTCATCAGGCAAGGTTGCTGCATAATCAAAATAAGTAGCATTCCAGCGGACCTCTTTACTCTTGGTATCATACATGGTGATGGTATATTCTGTTAAAAAGGAATACACCCTGTAAATCTGTATTTCCACTAGACAGAATAGTTCTACATTCTCAGCCACAGCAGAGGCAGTATGACTACCAGTGCAGGCAGTAAGGAACATGAAAGTGAGGGCACTGTGACACTCATGTCCTGGTTACACACTTCTCCTTGGTATCTGTTTGGCCGCTGAGGGAGCAGGATGCTGGACAAGCAATGAAGTTGGTCTGAACCAGCAGGGATTTCTTTGCATTCTTATATAAACAAAGACCGAACTGTTCCCATATTAGTTAATCTTCAAAACAAAGTATGGTTTCAGATGATATAGGATGGCACTGTGGGAGAACCTCCCTGCCCTAACTAGGGACTTCCTGAGATCAGTTAACTGGCTACAGTTGGAAATGGATGAGAAGATGGATCCATGGTCTGAACCATCATGGCTGCTCCTATGGTTATTTTACCTAGGACAAAGTGTCATAGCCAGGCAGGTATTTCTGAAGAGACAATGTGGCATAATCACCAACATGGGCTGAATAAAATGTGATGGTAAAGAAGTCAACCAAAGATAATGATTTATACAGCCATTGTGCACTTCACTGAGTACCTGCAAAACTGCGCTTTCCATTGTTATGTGAAAGTTAATTATTTTTTAATGCAAACCCTTCATCTTGGGGATTAAACAGACCTCATGACCCAAGGTCCTTTCAGGCCTGCCTGGCTTTACATAGTGACCTTCTTAGTGAAGCAAGTGGGAAAGAAAACATACCTGTTCGGCCAAGATACAGGAGAGATGTAGATGGGCAGAGGCTTTCAGCAAATGAAGAAGTTAAAGTCTGCTGTTTTTCCCCAGTTGCAAGGTCTACCACATACCAGCTATCCTGCTTCTTCCCTAACAGAAAAGACAATAATTGAGTATCATGAAAATTGATTCTCAAAACACTACCTTCCTCAATACCCAGCCAGCAACTTGCTGTTCAAAAAGTTGTTTTACAGTGTGGTGTGTTTTATTATCCCTTTTATTTTCATCCCCCTAACAACACAAGGGAATTGAGGCTGATAAGGAAAAACAGCCCAAGCCCAGCCACTGATTTCAATTCTGAAAAGAAATCTCAACATCAATATCTAAAAAACCTGCATAACTGCAGGATAGAACCTACTTCAATAGATAAAAAGGCCAATAACAAAGCAGTGCCTTGGACAACAGCTTGAGACAGGTAACTTATTTTTATAAGGAATTAAAAACAAATTTAAATATCCAAAAACATCATGAGGAATACAAAATTTACAGCTATTGCTGGGGAAAAATTTCCAAGTGTGATCCTTGTCAGTACAGCATAATTAGAAACTGATATGTGTACTTGTGTGGCAACGTCCCATAATAAATACAGTTTACTATTAAGGAAGCAAATCAAGCCATACCCATGTACAGAATTCCATCCGAACTGCGGCAAGGAGATGCTTGGACTAGTTCAGGGATGGTGAATGGCAGTTTCTAGAATACAAATATCAGCCATCTTAATATAACACAGAATATGAATGTTAGCCACCTTAGATTTACATCTAGTACTTGGTGAGTTTTGCAAGACAAAACTAAATTACAGTAGTAGATTTCATTTCTAAGCATGATGTCTGTGCCAAATGAAAAAGAGTGAGGAATTGCCTACTTTAGCAATCCCATGTACGTCACTGCCAATTTGAATTATCTGCATGCTGTATCTGCGTCACACGACATGACAGAGATTTCTATCAGGAGACCTGCTGCATTAAGTTATCATCACAGCAAGATAGTGACAAGTATACGGCCATATATTTCAAAAATCAGATACTGTTGCTGTTTCTAATGGAAAAACCTTCTATTCTTCTTGCTCCTCTGTTTTGCCTTCTCCCTATTTATACCCCTGTAATCTTAGTTGTTAAAAATGTGAAGTTTCTCATCCCCACCACACAGCAATTTTATCATACACCACATTCACATTTGCTCAATAGGATTAATATGATCTAAAGTTCATTTCACACTACTGTACCTAATTATAGCAATATGATTCCACTTTAACTGTCTTGTTTCCAGTGGCATCCTGGGTGATTTGCAATTTAGTCAGAGGCACCAGAGACTTCTTGCTGAGGATTCCAAAGGTCCTGTCCTCAGTTGTATATCCCAGGATTCCACAGGATGTTGCCAAGACCAAGTGAATCAAACACCTTTGATTTTGTACTATGAACTTGATTTAGGCTGCTGCAACACTGCATTTTGACAGTTAGAATTTAACTGTCGTAGCTCCATCCTAGTGAATTCTGGCACCAGATCTCTCTGACAGAAAAGGCCAAATATCTCACAAAACTACAAATCCCAGAATTCCACAGTACTGAGCTATGGCAGTTAAAGTGTTGTCAAACAGCATTATTTCTGCAGATGCAACCTAGGTCTGTGTTTCAAAGAATAAAACATAGGAGCAAGAAACTCATATTACCACTCTCTAATATTTAAAAATATATTTCTTGTAAATGAGGAAGGGGATGATGACAATTTACGGTCTATGAAGCCAAAACTAAAATGTATCTTCGCACCAAATGGAAACATAGATTTACTTTTTATGTTTATTTCATTAGGCTCTTCCTCAATGGAGACCAGAAACAGCATATTTTGTCCTCCACATTTATCATCACAATACTGTAATTTTATCCTCACAATAACCCTGTGAGGCACTTTAGTCTAAGAGACAGAGACTGGTTCAAAGTGAATTTCATAGCTAATCAGGGATGTGAATGATGATCTCCCCAGTCAAAGTCTATTTTTCTATCCATCATACACCCTTGGCTCAATCAAGAGGACATCTAATACTGAGCGGCAAAATGCCTTTAATTAGTTAATAAATAAAAAAAGTTTGGTGTGTTAGTTTAAATCTCACACACAGAGGGAGATTGGGAGCACTTGGGAACATATATGAAATTCTTCTCCTCCGTCACGGCCAGATAGCTATGCACTGGATGTTACATTTACATAAACACAGTATGCACATCTTAATCCTGCATACAACACATGCATGGCACATACATATAATAGAGACAGGAGCTAAATATGTTAGTGCATTTAGCTGCTATTTAAATGATAAGACGAATGCATGTATGTCAGAGAGAGTGGGGGCACCACAAGGAAAGGCACAAGGTTGGACTGTAATGTCTTTTTCACTAAAGCCTCTTCATAGCAATAACGTTACAAAGTGAAAATAGAGATATTTTTGCACATTCAACTGCATTCTCAAGTCACTCACCACACCACCACATACCAATACCTGCACTGCTGAAGATGCTGATCCACTTGTTCCCCACCCCACATATAGGGAAAGGAAAAAACACATACACACTTGCTTTTTACTCTGAAATATCCTGCACTGACTTCTAAAGGATATAGAGGACACTGATGGGCAGCAGAATGAAGATGGCTCCATGCCTCAGAGATTTAACTTTCGGCAACTCATGGAAAGGACCAAGCTTCAAGTATAACAGTTCTGCATACAGTATGTTTAAAAACAAAAATGGAAAAGGTATCCTCAAAATGTTAAAGTCATCCAACCAGTTCAAGTTTCAAGTTTGTGTGCAGGGCACAAAAATACTTCTTGTGCCTTATAGAAACATCATTCACAAGAACAAATTTGTGAATTTCACTAATAAATTGGTGACAGTAAACTGAAATAGTGAAACAAATCTGGTGCATTTTAGAGCTGCATAGAAAGAAGGTGTCATTTTTTCTTTGCTGTGGGAAGAGGAAAAATGGAGCATAACTGCTACCCCCAGGAGCTAAATATACTTCAAAAGTTAGAAGAATGCCTTCCCGTGCATAATTTTAAATATTCTAAATGATACTAGAGGTTAAAAACACACAATGTTCAGAAAAGGCTGCCACCTACACAAACAACAAACAACAAAAGTGACGTTAAGAGCACAGGAAGCTGCCTCACTGACCATCTCTGGCTATGAGTCCAGCTAGCCCACTGCAGGGATGGGGAACATGCCATCCTTGAGAAGCTGTTAGACTGCAACCCCAGTCAGTCTTAGACAGCATAGCTGATGGTGAGGTTGATGGGAGCTGCAGTCCAACAGCACCCAGAAGGTCACATATCCTCCGGTTTTGGTCTACTATCTGGGAAGATCATATTCCATCTGATTTAATCAGCCACCATCGGATTAAAATAAAAAATAAGATGCAAGATCTGTAAAGCACGTTTACAGACCACAATGTCCTGGGAGGCATTTGAAAGGAAATATATTATTTGTCAAAATTATAAGAAGTCAGAACAAATTCAGGGGGTAAAACTTGTAGGAAGTTAATATTTATCTCTGTTTTATCACAAGACTGCACTTCTTAAGAATTACACAATGAACCTCTGTGAGGTGATCTTATCAGTCCTGTTTAACACTTCAAGAACTTTGAAAGAAACTATAGAAGCATCATGTACTGAAATTAATACTGGAACTAACACAACCACTCTGTACATACATTTTTCCAGGAATAGGTAGATTTCTTTATAAGGTTGATGAACATCTTGATTATTTCAGGCTGTCATTAACCACTGTTCTAGCCACGTCAAAAGATATTGCAAGTACCAATTACACTCTTTCAAATTCAGCATATATATTATATTTTAGTGTCTATTAGGCTTCCTGTAAAGCCAAAGACATTTTCCTGAAGCTGAATGCAAATTTCCTAAATGCAAATTCAGCCCATCTTGCCCTCAAACCAGGGTTCAGGGAATCTAGATAAACTGGCATCACAGCTTGAGTGCATTTGTTCTTGGAACTGGCATCCTAAACTTGGCTTCAACACATAACAAGCTTATTAGCCAACTGTATGAGTTGTTCATCATACTGGAAAATATAAGAACTTCACAGGCAGAACCTGACAGGGTTTTTTTTAAAAAAATAAAGGACACTGATTGACTATAAATGGGCCCCTGTTGAGGTTAAACTGTTGGATTTGGCTTGGGAGATCTGGTCTTAAAATTCCCATTGAGCCACAAAATTCCCTGGGTGACCTCAGGTAGTTACTTTCTTTTTCAGCCTGACCTACTTCAAAGGATTGTTATGATGATCCAGTGGGGTGGGGTGGGAGGCTTTATACCACCCTGAGCTTATTGGAGGAAAAATTGGGTATAATGTGACTAACATAATGAAAATTGCTTTATATTTATTCATGCATTTGCTCCTTTTAGTACAAAAAGTGCCACACTCATGACTTATCATTTACTCCTTGTTCAGACAAAACTGTTGTTACGTATGGATTGACAAACTGTGATTTTCACCTGCCCTCCAAACCAGCACTGGAAAACTTGGGAGTTATTACAAGATATGCTCACACACCCGTGTTACATCCAGCCTAGCCTATTAAGATGCTGTCTACTTTGTACTGCCTTTAAATAAAATTCAGAAAATCCAGCTGATGCAAAATTTGGCTGCTAGAATACTTGTAGGATCTAGCCTGCTAGACAAAAATAGACCAAATTACAGATTTCTTTACATATTAATTTTATATGTCAGGCTGATTACCAATTTATTTCTGGGTTCAATTTAAATGGTGGATTTAATATTTAATACCTTGATCTAAAGGACTGTCAACACCCATATCCATCTGTTTAGGGCTTAAGATCAGTCTCTGACGTCCAATGTTCTGACTCCCCATGAATGTTTATCAGGTCAGCAAGCACAAGGAACAGGATCCTTCCATCTGTGGAAAATCCTTCATTCCATGAGAATATCCTTCTGTCAGAATTTAACTGGGCTCTCTCTATTATGGCCTTTAAACTGACTCTTTCATCTTTCATTCTACTAAGCTTTATAATGCTGTCTTCCTATATATAATTTTACACACACTATTTATTTATGTATTCCAATGTTGCATTGCTTTTCTAAGTGTGTGCTCAAAAAGGCAAAATAGAAATTAAACAGAAACACCATAATTCATGAAATTATAACAGATTTAATTTTATGCCTGAAATCTTTGAAAACTTGGAACCTTTCAAACAATTAATTAACAGCACAGAAATTATAATCTTCTCCAGGTATTTCTAGAGAAACATTAAAGGTAAGGTAAAGGTATTCCCCATTGATAAGGTTGTCAAGTTGTGTCCGACCATAGGGGGGCAGTGCTCATCTCTGTTACTAAACCAAAGAGCCAGCGCTGTCAGAGACAAATCTGTGATCATGTGGCTGGCATGATTGCACAGAACGCTATTTACCTTCTCACTGAAGTGATACCTATTTATCTACTTGCATTTGCAGGCTTTTGAACTGCTAGGCTGGCAGAAGCTGGGACTAGTGTTGGGAGCTCACCATATCACACGGCACCTGGGCCTCAAACTACCAACCTGCCGATCTTGCAGTCAACAGAGTCAGTGTCTTAATCACTTGAGCCATTGTATCCCATTGTGCAATAAATGTAGTTTTCCAGGATGGAATTGCAGAAATCCAAGAAACTATTGCAAATTCAGGGACAATCAAAAATGCCCAGGGATTTACTGTTTATTGTTATACTTGACTGTAAAATTTTTAAATTATTTTTCGAAAAGGCCAGTTACAAAATACAGACACGGGACAGCTGGCACATCACAGAGATAAAATCACAGTCATAACAGTTTTATCAGGCCTTGAGAATGTCTAATGGAAACAAATCTTTGTCCTTATCCCATGTGACAGTAGTATGTTTTCAAACACAGGTCTGCCCTAATCATGTATGAAACAATACTGTTTGTGTATTCAGGAGCAGTGATGGATGAGTTTAATTTCAAGAACAAAATGGGAGGCGGGAACTGCATTTTCCAGTTACTCATTCCCAGCAGCAACTTCCCAGGCATTTTGCTTACATTTGGGTGGCAAAAATGATGGCAGGTGACAAACTGAAAATTGAGCTGCTGATGGGGAGAGGATTCAACACCTTTACCCATGCTTGTACTCCTTTTGCTCATTAAATTAAACTCCCCAACCGGCCCTAAACAGAGACTGAGGTAGGTCTTACAGATAAGGGTCTGTATTTCTGTCTCTCTATTTCTGACCTCAGAATCATCCTCTCTAATGCAATGGATGGAAATTCCATGGCAGATTAATTCATGTGGAAAGGCTTTTGGACAAACAAGGTGACCAAACTCAAAGCTGTTTAGGGAAAGGTTCCCATGGTTTTATTGCAAGATTTTCACTTTAAAACACACACACACACACACACACACACACACACACACACACACACACACTAAATGGTCTCTACTGCAGGAGCATCAGGTATTGGGAACAATTAAGGCACGTACTGTAAAAAATACACTGCCAGACAGCCCTCTTCAGTAATGCCTTACCATTTTGTGAATTTTAAAGAAACATATTTTTTCACTTTAATGAAAAGCCCTTTGAAGGCTGTGCATGAATCTTCTCTTGTATTGCCTTGGGCCCATTCTGTAGAAACAAAGCAGCAATTGTCTGATCACATTATACGTACAGTCAAGCCTTCGTTATTCTTGCCACCAAGTGTATACAGGCTTCCATCATTAGGATCAGGAAGAAAGGCTGGTCTAGGACTGAAAAAAATTATTAGAACAGTAATTAATTACTGCATCTGTGAAAAGGGAAGCACAGTAATACATAGAACTTACTTCCTTGTGAAGACAGCTGTTTTTAAAAGCATATCTTATGCTATTTTTAATGGGAAAAGTGAAGTGCAAATACAGCACATTAAGCCACCAGTTTTTACCACAGACCTAGTCCCCAGAGCAGACACTAGATTACAACATCAGACTTTTATGCCAGTACTTTAACTTGCCTTGATGTACTTTTTAAACTCTTATCTTATATTTACTCTTTCCAGAAATCTAAATGCTCTTTATGGCCAAGAATTTATATCCATTTATCTCTTTAATAAATTCAGAATTCTAATGACATATTTAAATAAAAGCCTTTCTTTCCATGTTTTGCGGTGGTCCTGTTCTGATATCTTCATTTTTAGAGATTGTTTAACCCACAATATCTTGATTCAGATAATTTGAATTAAAGTATGTGTGAGAAGGGAGACATAAGCATATCATCACAAGACTTGTTCTCAGTTTGAATAACCATGGATTATCACACTGAGATCTTTATGTCCAAACCAAGGCACTAATTTCAATTAATGAATCCCCTCCCTCCTTCCAACTGTCATCTTCTGGCCTTAGAGGGAGTGAAAGGACAGGGCCAACACCATTGGGCCTGGGCTCGATTAAGAAAAATAGCCCTCCTTCCAGTACATCTGCCTTGGTTCAGGCCTCAAAGGGAGAGAAGAACTGTTGGACCTGATCCCCCCCCCCATTCCCTTCTCCTTTTGTGTCATATCTTTTTAGCTTGTAAGCCTGAGGGCAGGGAACCATCTATTATCCCCTCTGTTGTAAGCCGCCCGGATTCCCAGTGATTGGGAGGCATATAAATAAATCCTATTATTATTATTAATATAGGATAAGATGATATCAAAAATTATTAATAGTCACAACACTATATACATTCTTTTTATCTTACAGAGCAAGTTTCCTTTTTAAAAAGAATATTATCTTTGGATCTGGAAACTTGTTTTTGTTGGTACTGTAGAACAAAGCTCTGATTGTAGAACAAAGGACCTGGAAACTTGTTCTCTTACTGTAGAAATTATTTCTTTGAATACCTTTAGATATTCAGTGTAAGCACATTTCCTTTTAATATGAATGGCTAGGGACTGGGAGAACATATAACTATCATTAATTAATATAATTAAAATTAATTAACTAGTTTATAACTAATTTAAATTACTACTAGGATACTACCATGAGAGTGATTAATTTTGGGCAACCTATATCATTTATATTTTTTGGTCAAGGGGGAGCACTAAATTAATATTGCTCCCTGAGTACAAAATAATCTGGATATACTGTAGGCCACCAGTCTTTTTAGTAGCCTTTTCTGATGTTTTTAATAGCAGATTTTAACAGCAGTTTTTTTTCCTAGCATGGAGGTTAAGCGACTGTAAATGCTGCACCTACATAATTTTGTGTTTTGGCTGCTGCTTAAAAGTGGAGGCAAAGATCCAGAAAAGAGGTGGCAGTACTGTATCAGCTAGCTGCAGGGCATTCATTTAAACAGGAGAACATGATGGGAAGCACAATCTTCAGGACTCTTCCCACCACCACTGCAATGCACTGCAAATCCAAAACATTTAGGCTGCATCTGCACTGCAGAAATAATCCTGGTTGACACCACTTTAACTCTCACAGCTCAGTGCTATGGAATTCTGGGACTTATACTTTTGTGGGATATTTAGCCTTCTCTGTCAAAGAGCTCTGGTACCACAAGGAACTACATTTCCCAAAATGCCACAGCATTGAGCCATGAAAGTTAAAGTAGTGTCTACCTGGATTATTTCTGCAGTGTGGATGCAGCCTAAAAGCACAATCCTAAATGCAAACTTTTCCCACCTCTGATTTCCTGCTGCAGTTTTGGGTGCCCTCCCAAAAAGTTACCTGTGTCCTGAAAGTGGTAGTTCTGATAGGGTGGAGGGGTTTGCATGTTGCAGCTGGAATGGAGAAGCAACAGGTACCTCTCTTGCATAAACAAAAGGCATTTCATACATGAACCTTTTTAATATAACACACAGATCCTATGAGAGGCCTTTTACTTAGAAGTTTCTTTGTAAATTAAATAAGCAGCAAAATGGTGTAATGATTTTGGTTTCCTTTTCCAAATTACTGAGGCCATAATCACAAAGGATGTGCATGTACTAGGTGCTAGTGACCATGTGCAACCTGAAGGATTTGGGAGTGTCCCCTTTCTTCTACTGTAGTACTCATTATGTCCTCATAAAATTTTTTTACAGCTTGGCATAGAGGGCTGTGCTGGAGATGAAATGGACTGGAACCCCTTTCTGCACATGCATTCATAAGTTATTGGTTGTATACATAAAGTTCACTTCACAGAATTATGGTCTTTATATCTGGGCCAATTCAATGGCTTCCTTTTAATTTTAAGAGGCATTGACAAATATCTTCATCTTGTTATGAAAAT
Source organism: Sceloporus undulatus (assembly GCF_019175285.1). Lineage (NCBI taxonomy): Eukaryota > Metazoa > Chordata > Lepidosauria > Squamata > Phrynosomatidae > Sceloporus > Sceloporus undulatus. The sequence continues at coordinate 157,890,331 of NC_056523.1, read as the reverse complement.
CAAGCTAGTAACCACAGGAACTGGAGATGGGCTGCAAGGGAAAAGAAAGTAGACTTACTCTTCCACATGTAACGGCACTTGAAGCACAGGATCTGCACAGAAAAAAATATCAGAAAGTCAAGGTCCAAGCAACTAACCTCTCCCAGCATCACACCAGGTTTGTAGTCTATGATGCACCTGGCCCACCTGCTTCATCTACAAGTGATATTAGAGGTTTATAAGAAAAAATACCAAGATTCAGTGAAGGGGCAGGTTGGGTTAGTAAGTGACCAGTATTCTGTACATCAGGGACCTTGTCAAAATGAGCATCCTGCTATGTAATACAATTTACCTGAGTTTCTGACCATGGAAAGTGTTTCTGTCATCCTACTTACTCCATTATTAGATTTCCCTCTGATTCTTATTCTTACCTTAAGCCATCCTCTTGTCCTCTTCCTCTATTGCTCATATTTATGTCTCATCCGCACTTGAGAAATAATGCCATTTGATACCACTTTGACTGCCATGGCTCAATACTATGGAATTATGGGATTTGTAGTTTTGTGAGATATTTAGCATTCTGTCAGAGAGCTCTACAAATCCCAGAATTTCACAGGATGGAACCATTGCCATTAAAACGGTGCCAATCTGAATTATTTCTGCAGTGCAGATTAGACCTTAGACTGCAAATTATTTGGGTCAGGGACTAATTTGTGCTTTTTACTCCACTAACCTTCCCACAAAATCAGTAGTTCTCACCCTCATCACATGGTGATACCAAATAGTGATTTATAGGGACAACTGATGGTAGTCCAACCAGCATGGGGACCAGACAGTTTGCTGTTTGTTGTTAACTGCCTTCTAGTCTACTTCTACTTATGCAATCATTTTAGAGGCAGAATGGGAGGGACAATTACTATTCCTACATGATTCAGCATGGGGTCTCTCATACAGTCTTGAACAATTCCTCTTTCTGATGTAGGTTAGTTCCACAGAAGCTTGAGTTCCCCCCACTCTCCCACGCCAATGAACATCAGCTTGTGTAGAAGAGAATCCAGGTGATGTCACTGCTAACCAGTTGCATTCAAGTATCCACCAAAAAGGGGGGAAATGTCACTTAAGTGCCAGCAAACAAACCACCAATAAAAGGGCCACGAGAAAGGAGAAGCATTACCATTCCTCAAACAGCATTTACTCAGTAAACACATGTTTGGATCTTCACTGGGATCAGCCTTGCAGAATAAAAACAGGAAATGCTGTGTTATTAAGTGCTACATGGAAGCATCTACAATTCTCCATTCAGTTTCTGAAGAAAGAGCAATGCTGAGGCCCTGCCGAAGGATCTTTTGTAAGGAAGCAACATTGTTCTAGAGCTGTGGTGGAGAATGATACGGCTCTCCAGATGCTGAGTAGGGCTGATGGGTGTGGTGATCCAACAAGATCTGGAGAGCCACACAATTCCCAACACTATTCTAGAACCTATGTGATACAGGTTGAGCCTCCCTTATCGGAGATGCTCGAAACCAGAAGAGTTTCAGATTTCAGAATTTTTTTGGATTTTGGTATATTTGAATATACATAATGAGGTATCTTGTAGATGGGGCCCAATTCTAAACATGAAACTCATTTATTTTTCATATATACCTTTTACACAAAGTCTGATGGTAATTTTATAAACTATATTTTTAATAATTTTGAGCATGAAACAACATTTGTGTACACTGAATCATCAGAAAGCAAAGGTGTCACTATCTCAGCTACCAAAGTGGGCTATTTTGGATTTTGTAATATTTCAGATTTTGAAAATCTGGATAAGGGAGACTCAAAGATATTGACAAACAAAGAATATGTCCCGATGAGGATGACCAAGAGGATGAAAGCTCTGGAAACCAAGACTTACAAGGGAGGTGGTGATGTTTAGCTTTGAGATGAGAAAAAAAGAGAGGTGACATGATAGCTATCTTTAGGTATATGAAGGACTGTCATATAGAAGATGGGGCAAATTTGTTTTCTGCTGCTCCAAAGTCTAGAACACAAACCAAGGGTTTCAAATCACAAGAAAAGAGATTTCACCTAAAGATTAAGAAGAACTTCATTACTGTTAAGAACTGTTTGACAGTGGAACAGACTACTTTGGGTAGCTGGGCTCTCCTTCTTTAGAGATGCTTAAACAGAGATTGGATGTGCATTTTTCTGGATTGCTTTAGTAGTGTACATGGCAAGGGTTGGATTAGGCAGCCTTTGCAATCTCTTCCACCTCTATGATTCTATGATCCTCCAGGTATTCTTGAACCTGTAATATCCATTATCCTTCAACAGCGGCTATGGCTATGCTGTTTGGAGCTGATGGAACCTGCAGTCCACAGGTTGCCCACCTATGTGGTAGAAAAAGTTCCTGACAGTTATAAAAATATTTATGAAAGGACGAAGAGAAAAGGCAAGAATTAAAACAATATTTTAAAAAAGAAAAACAAGACCGCAATCCAATAAACACTTATTTTGGAATAATTCCTATACAGTAATATCAGATTGTTCTTACTTCCTAGTAAATGTGCACTGAATCCCATAAGCAGCTGTGCAACCCTGCAACATACACATTTGCCTTCAGTTGCTTACAAGTAGAAAATATACATAAGGCATGCACATTTGAACTTCATCTACATAAAATGATCTTAAGAATTTAGATAATTTAGAACTAGAGATTTAAAAGGCCCTGATCTTTACAAATTAAAAGCAGTAAAACTGTTAATAAGAAAACACATCTATATGCCAACAATGTCCAATGCTACAAGCAATTTTAGACTAGCCTCCTCCCTTACACAAATAAAATGATGCAACAGCAAAGAAATAAGAGGACAAGCAATCCACGCTCCAGACTGCTTCACAAAAGGCACTGTTTCTGTATAAACACACTGTCAGGCTTAGTAGCTAAGTTTTCCCCATTACTGAATCTCCATGGTGGAGAAAGCCCCACCTGTTGAATTTCTGACAGTCCAACAACTGTTTAAAGCACAGAGGTCCTGCCAATAAAAATGTGCAAATTCAGATCTTGTTTCTCAGTGGAATAGCACATGCACACAATTCAAACAAAATTATTTTGTTGCTATATATGCTATTTTATCCTGTGCCTACATAACAGCAACCTACTGTGCTTTTTCAATACAGGGCAAAATAGAGAGCTATGCTTTTGCCACATTTTGTGTGTGTCTGTATTGTGTGCCTTCAATTCGTTTCCAACGTATGATGACCCAAGGCAAACTTATCACAGAGGTTTCTTGGGAAGTTTCTTCAGAGGGCCTTTGCCATTGCCATTCTCTGAGGCTGAGAGACTAAAAACCCTTGGGTTTTTAAGACAAAGTGGTTTTGAATCCTGCTTTCCAGAATCATAGTCCAATGTTTAAACCATGGTACCACATTGGCTCTCTTGCCACATTTTACAATGCACATATAGTTTTCATGCATGCAAATGAAAACCATGCAGGAAATAGTCCTGTGCATTAATTGTTGCAATTTTCAGAGCCAGGATTTTGATCCCCAATATGAACACACTTAATTTTTAGCCTTGCGTCTGCATATCTCCATCAATACACTTATTCCCCCCCCCTTTCCTCTGCCTTTTAAAAACAAAAAAACTCTCCCCAATGACAATGCTACAACTGAACCCTGATTTCATGCTTTCAGAAGGGCAGCAGTCCTGAAGTAGAAGCTCAGCATTTTGTAGCCGTTGCATGCACCCAGTCTTTATTCAGCTGTTTGGAAGTGGAACACACACACACACACCCATTTTTCCCCCACATCTATACTTCTTTGTACTGTTGCAAACCTTGACATTCATCAAACCTGCTGATACTTTTCCCCTTGTGTCCAGATGGTGTCATTTTGGCTACAGACAGATCAGCAGAGAAGGGAGATCACCATCAGGATAAAGGATTGTGGAGCCCTGGATTCTAAAGAAAGTGTTCTTTAAGTGCTATGCGATGCTCTCCTGACAAGGCATACACTTAAGATTAAACAGGACGTTCAGAAAAATGCAACTGAGAGGAATAAGAGAGATAAGAACCATGGGCTCAAGTGTTTACAGTCAATTGGATGGTTAATAAGCAAGGAGAAAGAGAGAAGAACCCAGGGTGGCTGGTTATCAAATCTCTCTCTCTCAAAAAAGTAGTGCCTCTGTTAGATGACACTTTAATTAACATGCTAAAGGCACTACTCAAGGCATGTAACCCACTGACTTTGCCAGTTGTCTTGGTGAACTGATTAAGGACAGAAACTTTTCATCTTGGAAAAAAACAAGCTGTGCTGATTAGAAAGGTCACTCAAAAGCCAACTTGAGCAATACCAATAGTAAGCTTCTGTAGCAAGAAGGTTATTTTAGGAGTTTCTTTTCCTGAATCACAATTCCACTTGCAATGTGCTCTAGCCTGATTATTTTAAATACCCAAAATACATTTTAAATGTGTTAACTAAAGTCTCTTATGATTGTGGCATAAGATTGTGGCTTCTAAAGTCATTGTGATTGCAGCATTATAATAATTTTCAAAAGTTCAGAAATGCCATGTTGCATCACATCAAAAAGTTTGCACAAGTCAGTACTGTGATCTCCAACTATGGACAGCCAGCTACCACTGTCCTCTGTGAGAAGTGCACACAAGCAGCACATGCATATGAAGGATAGATAACCTTTCTCTAGCCCAGGTCCTGACAAATCAGTGATATACTTGCCTGCCTCTTATGCAGCAGGTTCTCTTTCTGAAACTTTCTTGAAATTAATTTGACAAAGCCCTTTAAATAAAGGTTATCAGGGCTAAACACCACACTATAGTTTATGGCAATACATTCATTACATACTGCATGTCAATGCAGAGGTATCACAGATGTATCTAATGGCTATAGAATAATTACTCTTATTCCTTATAATACTTCCTGATATTTAATTTTTCATTTCACTATCACCAAGGCACATTACTGACTCATTAATTCAATTTTGGAATAAGCAGCAGAATATGTAATCATAATCTGCATCCTGGAAAAATTACTTTTTGGGCTACAGCTTCCAGAATGGCTACTGGCCATGCTGGCTGTGGGATTCTGAGAGTTACCATCCAAAAAAAATCAACATTTAGCTTGTCCAAGCTGTGCAAAAATCAAGTACATGCCTTCTTCAATAGCTGGCTGTACAGTACAATTTCAAAATAATGATTGTTGCAACATTTATTCCCTTTCCAGAAAACACCCCAAACCTTTAGCCAACAAATGTTTTAACTGGAAATGCAGATTAAGTCTGTTCAGGTGTGGGAAAGCTTCAGATACAAAATCTCTACATTTTAGAGGCCAGATATTCTTTATCAGAGGTAAACTAGACACAAGGCAAAAGGCAGAAACAGGGCAAGGGGTATTCATGCATGCATGAATTGTGAATAATTCTACTCTACCCTTCTCCAAATAAGAACACAGAAGGGTTTGCAAGTATTAATCATGCAAAAACCAACAAAATGTGTAAATACATCAGGGATAAATTTAGTAAATAATAAAGCAGCAATATATCCACGCTATCACAACAGAACAGTTAAAACAATGGCAATACAAGATGATGGTCCTGGATAACTTCATTACCATTACAGAGTACACATAAGATAAACAGCCAAATAAAGCTCCTTGAGCAGTGACACCTTCATTTTTTTCTGTGTGTGTGTATGTGTGTCTTCAAGTCACCTCTCAACTTATGGAAACCCCATGAATTTCATAGGGTTTTCTTAGGCAAAGAATACTTAAGACGTGGCTTTGCCAGTTCCTTCCTCTGAAATATAGCCTGCAGCACCTAGTATACATTAGTGATCTATATAACTAGATTTCATCAAACATTCATTGTTTGCCAATAAGAATCCCTAGATCCCAAGCCTTCACACTTAATAGTACTACTCTGCTTGAAAGGTTCTGGAAATATCCAAGTTCAAAGCACTTTGTTCTTCTGCTTGTTACATGTCTGCAGTATAAATTAAACACTTTATTGGTCTTGTCTAGACCAACATATATTTATGTCAGAAACTTTTAATTAAACACTCGCAATGTACAAGAAATGGTAGTCTTTAGAGGATACATGTAAACTGTTATTTTTAGTTAATGACATAAGACAAATGGGAATTACAGTGTAATGTTGCTCTGAGCAAAGTCTGAATCTGAACTCTTTGCTCCAGGCCAAATGAAACAGCTTCTGGCCACTTTAGAGGTGTTCAAACAATGCATGCCTCCAAAGTGGCTCAAAGCCACACTGAAGCCATGCTGCAGTCCTTTGGACTGGAGCAAAAAGGAACTGGGATAATCCAGCTCTTGATGGTGTGGATTGGGTCCTGTGACCATGCCCCACTTTGCATGGTCTTTGGGGCGGGCCGTGCAGTCAGAATGGTCTTGATCTGCTTGCAGCTAGAGTGGACTCGAGCTATTCTTTGGTGCCTGTCTGTTCTGGTCCTCACTCTAATTAAAATATTTATGAAGATAAGTCGGAATGTCCCATGCCTGTATTACTTCTACAACTGCTGTACAATGAGTGTAGTGGAGTGTTTGCTGTGGTGTGGGACTGTGTCACCTAAAGATTGAATAATACAACAAAAGTTGTAGCTACCCTGTCTTTGGCAGACTAGCCCTGTTACAGACTGCCAAAATAAAGCTGCTTCGGGTCTCTTTGGAGGTATGCTATTTAAATGACGCATGGGTCCTAAGAGTCCGGAGGTCACGTCAAAGCCACACTCCAGTCCTAAGCACTGGAGTGAAGCTTTGGTGCAGCTTCTGGATTCTTAGGGTGCATGCATCATTTAAATAGCATACCTCCAAAGAGACCCGAAGCAGCTTTATTTTGGCAGTCTGTAACAGGCCTATGTTTACTTATTGCCATTTTGCAGCTTGCTTAATTGGTCTGCAAACCCTTCATGGAGAAAGGGAAAACCCAAGTTTGTTAATTCACATATATACTGTACACTGTAAAACTTGTTTAATAGTTATTTTTAATAAATCAGTAATCATCATATTGTAGCCAAAGACTTATGGGTATGCACTCATTCACAGTTATTTCTGGGTAGAGTGAATTTTCTTACACTCCTGCTCTATTTTAGCTTTTTCAAGAAATATCTAGGGAAAAACCTGGTTTCCAACCTTGCAGATCATGACCAGAACTGTGTTGGTGACACCCCTTGGTGTAACCACCTGTTATGCCAGTGTATGGGTTTTTGGTCACTACAGAATCTCGTTGTGCAGTGACACCTTTCCATTCCCAAGACAAGCCTGGCTGTGCTGGTGCTCCCTCCTGGAGTCAATCAGGCATCATCTGGCTGCAGTTTTGCCACCAGGAGAAAGGACCAAAGATCATCCTGGCCTCAGACCTCCATGGCACCTGCTGGAGGTCTGGAAGGGTAATGGCTCTTCCCTTTTCCCCACTATGATACTGCAGGTGGATGGTTCCCTGCAGTCCCACATAAACTGACCACTGACTGGTCAGGGGGTTGTACCACACAGTATCAATGTGTTGCACGGAGAGTAGAAGGGGAAGCTGAGCAAAAGTATATTGGCAGAAATGTACAACACCTCTTAGTGTTGGCTAAGAACAGGAACTTAGCCAATGTCAAAATATTTAATTTCAAATTGCTGTACTGTTTATCAATAACAAGCACAAAGCAAGTGTTGTTGTTCTTTTTAATTAAAATACTGTGGAATAAGGAGCACAACGAACAGGGGTATTTTCTTTCCCACACCACCCCTGGGTTATTTTAAAATCCTGGAGAATATCCATATTTTCAGGGGGTGGGGGAATTACATTTCAGACCTCAAAAATCCAGATATAACCATTGAGAAAAAGTGTTTCTGTTTTATTTGTGATATTAGCCTTTTAAAAATGTATCTTAATGTATATTTATTACTGCCTATTAATAGTATATTATGACACTATGAGTTTAAGAGTATAATCCTATGAATAAGAAAGGGAGTCACAGGGATCCGATGGCTTAGTGGTTAAGATGTGAATTCTGATGATTGGAAAATCAGAAGGTTGGCAGTTTGAGGCCAAATGCTACATGATGGGGTGAGCTCCCATCACTAGTCCCAGCTTCTGCCAACCTAGCAGTTTGAAAGCATGCAAATGCAAGTAGATAAATAAGTACCACTTCAGTGGGACCGTAACAGTATTCTATGCAGTCATGGAATGACTGCCACATGAGTCATGACCACCGGAGTCGTCTTCAGACAACACTGGCTCTCCAGCTTAGTACCTGAGATGAGCACTGCCCCCTACAGTCTGATATGACTAGACATTCATGTCAAGGGAAAACCTTTACCTTTACTCAAGAAAAATATTTCCATTTTCTGCTGCCCTGGCGGGAATACTGTGAAGTTGGAAAGATGCTTTTCCATGGCAAGGTTTATCATGCTGTGTAGAAGCCAGGACCCCTCTTTGCAATGAAAGCAAGCCCCCACATAAAGTTGTTGAGGGAAACATCTCGAGACACAGTGGTGTAAGGAAAGAAGAGGTACCCTGGGGAGAGTTGCAAGAGGGGCCTCAGATCCCAGCAGAACCCAAAGCCAACACTCACAAAAGATGCTGGGCAACTGTACATGAAAGGAAAATTCCTGTCCCTGCTTGTTTACTCAAATGCCAGCACTGTCATCCTGCATTGTTATCTGCAAAGGCATCCAGAAAGCATACAGCTCTGCCTGATCATGTGAAGAAACACTTGCCTGAGTTATATAACCACAAGGCAATAATTGTATTTTCTGATCAAGCCACAACACCAGGGACTGCTCTCCAACTTTCCTGGAACTGGAGGTATCTTTCAGCTCATAAAACTCTTGGGCATATGCCATCTGTGCTCAGGGACCCATTAACTTTTAATTTTTCAGTTAGTCCTAAAACTTCACCCCTATTTCACATAGTTATTTAGAATTTCACTAGCTAATGGTCATGAATGCAATGGACTTCAAATTTTTCCCCAACTCCACTAACCACATCCTACACACAAGTGTAGACATAGGGCTTATCCTATGCCTTGCACTGAGTGCTATAGTGATAGAGAAGCAATTCTGTCACATGCCCATGGTAAACGCAGCCATTCAACCCTATTTTACTCACATAGCCCCATGCTGGATTCTTGGTCATGATACAGTGAGGGGCAGGATGAGATGCTGACAACTGTCTTTTCTATACAGAAGGAAGGGGTCATGGCAGGCAACACTAAAAAAATAAATTATGCCTCCCTTTGATTTATTATGAGGTACAAGAGGCTCTAAAGATGCCACAGTGCACTTCAGAGTTCTGGATTCCTAGCCTTCCACACAGTGGTCTCATGTGGGCAATGTATGGAATAACTGGCATCCTTGTTACCTGTGTTGCTGATGCTTCTGCGTTTTATCAGTCAGGGACTCTGAACAGATCAAGGAACACAGTCTCAGGCACATACACCTGCTAGACTGAGTTCCTCAAAAAGAGGGAAACAAATCCTTAAGTGATTCTTTCCCCTGCCTCCTTTTTCAGATGGGAAGGCACACCCAGAAAAGATTATTAGACCTTGCCAAAAGTTCCTCCTCTTGTGCAATCCAGCAAGGGCCCTTCCCAATTAAATCCCAACTGCTGGGTCACAGTAACCATTACAGGCACTCCCTAGCCATTCTTCTCTCAAGAGTCTTGGTGCATTTGTAGCATTGTGTTAATGTTGGAACTTCTTTTTCCCTCCAAAATCTGAGCATGGGTGCCTTGGCAAGCACCCCCTCCTTCTTAAGGGCTGTACTGTAAATCTTGGACTAACTGTTTCAGTTACTGCTTCTGTTTTCCACTTCTCCTTTTCATCTACAGCTTTCATGTGCTTCTTTGAAAGTCTGCCTTGACCTCCTCCCACCTTTTTTGTTTGCTTATGATGTAAAACTGGCAATACAAAATGGATAGGGTTTGGGAAAACAACATGTTTACATTTTGCAAAGCTGAGAAATACACATAACTGCACAAGCATCAGTCCAGCTATGAAGGAATTAGACAAGATTCTTAAGTGTAAAGATATATAATTGAATACTAAAGTTAAGATTGTCCATGTCATTATATTTCCGTGTTCTATGTATGGTTGTGAAAGCTGGAGAGTTAAGAAAACTGACCGGAAGAAAATCAACTAATTTGAAATGTGGTGCTGGAGTTCTATGGATACCATGGACTGCTAAAGAGACCAATAAATCGATCCTAGAGAAAATCAAGCCTGAACTCTCCCCAGGAACCAAGATGATTAAACTGTCATACTTTGGACATATCATGAGAAGACATGCCCCACTAGAAAAGAGAATAATGCTTGTAAGGTGGAAGGCAGTTGGAAAGGAGGAAGATGAATAGATCAGTCAAGAAAGCCATGGCCGTCAGTCTGCAAGACCTAAACAGGCTGTTGATGGTAGGGTGATTTGGAGGGTTACTATAAGTTCATAGAATCACAGAGTTGGAAGAGATCCCAAGGGCCATCAAATCCAACTCCTTCTAATGCAGGAATACACACTCAAAGCACTCCCGACAAATGGCCATCCAGCCTTTGTTTAAAAGCTGAGGTTGACTTGTCCACAGTTAACAACAATCTCAGGTAGGGACACCAACTTAGATATGTTATTTATTTATTTGTTCTAACTTATATGTCTTTTACAACATCTCCCTATAAATACTGAAAATTTTTACATAAAGTTCATGGGTAGCAAAATAATTTAAATCTTGAAAAAAATAATCTTCAGTAGCTGTGCCAATGGTATTTAAGACCAGCTAGGATGAAAAATGTTAGCAACTTTTAACCCAAAAGAGGTGTAACATCCTTTGATTAGGCTTAAATAAGACTAAACACTGTCAAAGATATCTAAAATGTTAGTTCTTCATTTTAAAAGGGGGTAGTAGCAAGCACAATTCTCATGGTGTCCTGACCCCTATAGACTTCGTAACATTAAGCCAGAACACAGAAATGCTTTCAAAAGTGTTCTCTATGTTACTGAGTCTTAATGTTCTTTGTACTATAGAGAATTGTAGTTTTATTACATACGGAACCCCATCAATGGGTATTAAGTACTTTACAATACAAGTATTGAGTAGACTGCATGCTGATAAGGATCCAGATGAATAGTGCAAGTGCAATAAAACTTTTTCCAGAACTGGATTATCCAGTCTGACTGATCTAATGTACCAATGATATTTTACAATAGGTTTGCTTTAAAATTAAAAGTATTAATTTAAATAACTCAAGTGCTTTCCATATCACTGCTATCTACAAGTTCAAAAGCTTTCCTCAAAGGAATCTCTTTGTCTCTTATTTTTTGAACCATTCGAGTCAAAACCACCAGTGGGTTTTGCTTTGCAAGTGATATTCATTTAGCATTTATTTTACTATTTGAACGGCTGCAATATTATATTCTTAAGCTAATCTGGATACTGCCATATGAAATATTTCTGGAAGAACCATACCATACATAACTATTAAACTTAGTCCTCTAAGAGTTTGCATAAATATGAGATAATAAAAAGTCAGTCTAGAACATGCCAGAGTTAGTTTATCAATATACAGATGAGCAGTTGTTAATAAGAAAACTGAGGGTGCTTCTCAAAGGGTGTCAGGAACATCTCAAGATATTTTGCTGCCTGAGGCAAAGGTCAGCATGATGCTTCCCTACCTAATTACCATATAATTACTGACTATGCTATTTAACTTGCAAGTGATGAAGAAGCCTTATCAGGCTGAAATGTGTCTGCAGTTTGAGTTTAATTTTATTTTACCTATGTTGTATGTTTGTGATCTTTATACTTTAACTGTACCAAGTATGCATTTAGTATTTTTCTAGTGATTGTAAAAAAAGTTATGCTTGGAAAAAAATAACATAATGATGCTTCTTTCATTTTGACATTGTGACTGAGAAGATAATGACCTTTCAAATAATCACGGTCAACTCCATTTTACATTGGCTAAAACCCAGAGCATCCTTTCCTGTGAGTAAACAGTTGGTATCCTCTGAGGTTTGGTTTCAGAACTCCCCGTGCATACCAAAATCCATGGATGCTCAAGTCTCATTATATACAATGGCGTAATAAAATGTTTCCTTTACATAAAATGGCAAAATAAAGGTTTGTTTTTTGGACCCCCCCCCCCCCCCCCCCACATATTTTCAAACTGTGGATTACTGAATCTGAGGATGCAGAATCTGTGGAATTAGGAAGGTTGAATGTATTCACTTCCAAAAAAGTATTCACTAATTGTGGTGTTTACTAATTTACTAAGTAACTCCTTCTGTCAACTGAATGGTTCCTGATCTCTTCAGCCATTCAGCTCCTTCTTCCCCCAGCAGAACTTGTGCATTTTCAAAAGCTAATCCTGATGGTTGGAGCCCCACTGGAGTAGATTCTGGAGTTCATGGGTCTGCTGGAGAGTAGGGAGAGTAGGGAGAAAAGTGGGGCAAGTGCCTCTGCACAAGTCCACTAGTTTCACACTAAAATTTATCTTTAATTCATGATATAGTGCATCAGCTTCACACAAGTCTTTCATGTGCAATCAGTTCGCAAGAACTGAACTCAAGCCATTTTTGTTTGCATGAAGTACAAAAGGTAAAACTGAGGTTTGCTTTGACATATCCAAAATTAGCTTTAGACTGAAAAAACACAAGTCCATTCAAGTTTGTTGATGGTCTGCAGCATCTACATAATCATTGACAATCATATTTGTTAATTAAACGAACAATTCATCAAAATCACCAATGAATGCAACATAGTTAAATATAAACTCCCTGTACTGTAGAGCTCACAAGTGAGTTATCCTAAAAAGTCCACTTAAATATGTCAACTTATTTTAAATTAAAGCCCTCTTTATCTAAAGGAATAGATCTCTTACCCATTGTGGAATATCCAGATGGCAGATTCCCACACTCCTTATTGCGAAAGAATAGCAACCAGGACAGAGTGTCCTTTGCCAAGCAGCACACCAACTGGCAGGTAGAAGCAGAGTCTAAACATGACTCTCTAGCACATAAAGACAGCAGACATACAAAGCCTAGGAACAGATTCACCCAGGCTGAAATAAGAGCCAACTGATTATGTTTTCCTTGTAGGCTTCTGATGACAGTCTTCATAGATCATGATACTGTACCTAAATGGTGGCTGATTTTATACACATGATGGCTGTTTATGTTACACTGTAGTGGAATTAAGCTGCAAAATAATTATAATTATCCACAAGGATAATGGTCTGTTCAACCTTAAATTGGCTAAATGTTCAGATGCATTAGATGTTTATGGTCCAAAATATACTACAGAAATAATCCAGTTTGCGAAAATTTTAACTGCCTTGACTTGTTTCCAGGAAATCCTGGGAACTGATATTTAGTCTGGCACTGGAGCTCTCTCACAGAGAAAGCTAAATGTCTCACAATACTACAGTTCCCAGAATTCTCTAGCACTGAGCCAGAGTAGTTAAAACCATCTCAAACTGGATTATTAAAAACCAACCAACAGAGATTGCTGTAATTTCTGCAGATGAGTTGCCCTGAGAAAAGGACCATAGACTCAGCAGGCAATCCTATACACATTTACCTATGAGACTTACTTCTTGACTAGACACGCATATGATTTCGCTATTCAGCTGAACTCATGTGCACATTGCCTTAAAGATACAACCCACTGTAATCAATAGGGCTTATGTCCAAGTAAAATGGGGGAAAAGGTCACCCTATTCAGACAGTAGTTATGTTTTCTAATATTTGAAATGTCTCCCAACATTATGTTGACTTTTCAGTTATCAAAGTTAGAGTGAAAAGAAGACAAGATGACATTTACCATACCAACCTTCTTTTAATGTCCACTTAATTGACCCTGTCCTCTTGCTAACTGCATGCAAACTCCCGTCAAGAGTTGAAACAAACAACAACGTCTCTGGCAGAGTCACTGAATTGGCATTTCCAAAGTTCTGAGGGGAAAACATGAAAAAACAACAACATCCATTTACTCTACTGTTAATGAAGCAAATGTTAAGAACTGTAGGAAAAGCAAGAATTATAACTATGCCACATTCCACATAATGACCAGTTTGCCTCCCAGCAAGATAAACACTAACACAAAAGCAGTGCTGAGAGGCAATATGGTGTAGCGGTTTGAGTGTTGAACCAAGACTCTAGGAGACCAGGATTATACGGGGTATAAATACTTCAAATAAATAAATAAATAATCCAACTATATTCAATTTCTGGCATATACAGTGGGATTATCAATCAACCAACAAGAGCTTCTTTCACTCTTCTCTGAGAGAAATAGAAAAAAGGCTCACCTGGACACCATGTTTGTTAGGGCACAAAGCAGCACACTGCCCAAGGACCATCAGATTAAACCATGCCTATGCTTCATTTGTGACCATTGCTGCAGCATAGGCCTTAACCTAGAGGGAGTTGTTACTGACTCTCTGCCACCTGAAGACCATAGAGATTGGAAATAGAGCATGCAAAGTTCTCAGGAAGTTTGTTGATACAATGTGGAATTAATATGATGAAGTATATCCTGTAAAACTAACTGACAGAGTAAAGAACACTGTCTAAAAAGGAAATTGAGGAAGGGTTAATAGTGTTTGTAAAAGACCATCATTTAATCCAGAGCAAAAGTTAAAAATCTAGTTTGTATTTCAACCTCATCCCTGAAACTCAAACCTACCAAGTACGTAGTATGAAACCCACCAGCTCCCTACTCTCATGTCACAGTGAATACCAACTACAGAAGCAGTCTAGTCATGAGGCAGGAAGAACAGCTTTTTTGCGGCACTATTAAAGATGGTGCAATGCTAGAAACGGACAGCATGGATCCATGCAGCACAATCCAATAGAAAGTTTGCATTCACACACCCTTCTGAAATGAACTAGGGCTGTGAAAGAGCTAGAGTACTCTATTCAATGGGAAGGAATGGCGCAAGGTGCCTAAGAAATCCTGAGGGCTTTACGTCAGTTGCTGTATGAAGAGACCACAAATTCACCAACAGCAATGAAAAACCTGTTAATACACATTTTTGGTGGCTCTTGGAACTCTGGAATGCCCCTTTACTAGATATCTATCAAGATCCTTGTCTTCTCCAGTCCATCAAAAAACAAAGAAAAAACCCAAAACAAAATCCTTTATTTTACTCTGAACTTTGGTTATTTCTTAAAATAACTGCTTAGGTACTGTGTTTTTTTTTCTTAACCACCTGTTAAGTCTGAGAAGTTTCAGAAGTATATTTAAAACTTAGCTGGTATAGCAAACAACATGAAACTAGCTCTAAGAACGACAGAAATTCTGACCAGCCTAATCTTCTATGTCACTGCAACAGAATTTGTTTCAACTAGAAAGTTAACACAACAAAGTCGTACGCATTGCACTTCTGTTCTTTTTCTTTGTTGATTGTAGACTATAAATGTTACAACCCCTCCCCAAATGGTGCCATGATGGAAATACAAAGAGCAGAATTTCAAATCTGATTGGTGTGTTACAAGAAGAATACAGATATAATGCAAAATGTTGCACTTATTATCAATGAAACTAGTTGCAGATGATCAAAACCACACATTGAAGTGAAAAAGTGAACACTTAAGATTGGAAGATTCACTGTTTTGCAAAGACAATAAATGAAGATGTCCAATTTTGCTCTTTTTGTTATATTTTTTACTTCTAGTGTATTTTGTTATTTCCAGGAACAATAAAATAATATCTTTATAATAAAAAATCAAGCATCCATTCTGGTACAATATATTGTTGGACTATCTCAAAATTATGGTGCTGAATACTTGCTGCTAAATACTTTCTTGTTTAAATATAGCCTCACATGTGGAATAAAGCTCTCTATTCCTGCATCTCCTTTCACATAAAAGAGGTAACATTTTGTCAATATGGTATAGCCTGAATAATATTAGGTGCTACCTAAAACTATCTGAAGTGTCAGTTTACAAACTAATGCCTATGTAGTTTTGAGGAGCTCTCTTCCAGATCGATTTCCACCGTTTCCAGAATAGTGAAATCCATGTCCAAGACTGTAAGGTATGTTGCCAGAACAAGAGTCATTAAACCTTTTTTAGATAGGAGTATCTAATGGGAGACTTCAGATGCAGACTGGGAGTAAATCACATTTCATGCTTTCTAATATTTAACATATGGTAAAGAGCAGTGCAGGTAAAGTGCCCATGTGCATTTCTCACACACCATAAAATAATAAGTCTAGAATGAAACAGTGGGATGAAGTTTATGGAAGAGATATAATACTATATGCCTGCAAACACTTGAAAAGAATTATATAAACTTCAAAAGAATGGCCACATTTTTTATTTCTTTTCATACAGCATCATGCCATGCTTGACAGAGTAATAAAAGCAACAACCAGGTCCCTAACCTAAAGATCTCTTAGTCTACATTTCACACGAGACAACCAAAAAGAAGAAACATTGATAAATATTTAAATGTTGGAAGAGTTAAGCAATTCTCACACATCCTTTTCTGACAAATGGTTAGGAAATCTTAAATGAACACCAAACGTGTGGGAGGGAGGGATGGTGCAATAAAAACTGAAGCACATGGTGTTTCTAAAAGATGGCATTGAAATTTTTGGACACTGGTAGACTTTTATTTGGATGGGAAGCTGCCAATGAATAGCAGGTACTGTAGGCTACATTTCAGAGGAAGGAACTGGCAACGCCACCTCTTAGAGTATTCCTTGCCTTAGAAAACCCGATGAAATTCATGGGGTTGTCATAAGTCTACAGGCAATTTGAGGGCACATATGTTCACACAGGCTTGGCTTTTTTTTAACTTTAGGATATAATAATTGCATTGATATTTAGGGTGTGTATTTCATTCAATCAGCTTTTACCTGACAGATTGCACTTTCAATATTAATTATTTAATCTCTCACCCTACACAGTGCAACAGCCATATGGCAAACTTGTAATAAACCACCAGACAGCTCCAAAGAAACAAGTGACAAATTACCTTGTTGATCAAACAGTTAGAAAGTAGCAGCCCCTGTAAGTTAAACCAGTTTTAGATCCTTCATGCATTTTTTTCTGTTTCAAATGGATATGTACTAAAATATTTATATCCTATCCTGTCTCACAGGATTTGAGTGTTGTATGGATGAAATAAATTTTAAACAATTTAGAACAATTTAAATGTAAAGCAATGAGAAAATTTTTTAAACAGTGTAAAAACATATTTTGAAGATGAACAAATAACAGATGAAAACAAGGAAAAACCTGTAAAGATTTTGGGCCGAAGAGTTAGCCTCCAAAGGTTTCGATAAAAGCCAATTTTTAAAAGCCAACAGGTGGTGCCAGTCAGTCCTTCACAAGGAGGACACTCCAGAAATGGAGCAATACAGCAGAGCAGGCCCTCTCCCATATCCCTATGTCTTACTCCCACTGTTGGGACAAAGAGGGGAACCCTTCCAGCAGATCTGTCCTTGGAAGTGTACACAGAAAAACACACTCCTTCAGTTATCAAGGCCCTAAGCCAGTGGTCCCCAACTTTTTGGGGTTACTGCCCTCTTTTCTCTTGGGTGACAACCCTAGTCCCCCCCCCAACACCTCTTTCTTAATATAGATCTACTATAAGGGTAAGGTAAAGGTTTCCCTTAACATGAATGTCTTGTCCTAACTGACTGTAAGGGGTGAGGCTCATCTCCGTTACTAAGCTGAAGAGCCAGTGATGTCCGAAGACAACTCCATGGTCATGTGGCCAGCATGAGTACATGGAACACTGTTACCTTCCTACCAAAGTGGTATCTATTTATCTACTTGTATTTGCATACTTTCAAACTGCTAGCTTGGCAGAAGCTTGGACTAATGACAGGAGCTCACTCTGTCAGACAGCACTTGGGTCTCGAACTGCCAACCTTCTGACCTTCCAATCGTCAGAATTGGCATCTTAAGCACTAAACCACTGCATGCAAATTCAAAACAATCTTGGTCACTGCTCTCTTTGCAGCCAATAATGTTGGGAGCAGCAACTGAGCAACTGGATGAGCAGCAATCAAAAATCCTCTCACCTGTGCCAGCCTTACAGAAGCTTGAATTCAGCCAGGAAATGTATTGACAGCCCAAACAATTCCTTTAAAAACCAACATGCTACAGTTTCTATAAGATGCTCTAGTTAACAATCTAGTTACTGTATTCTGCATTACCTGCAGCTTCTGACTTGTCTTCAAGGATGCTTATACTGTATAAAAAGAACTACACTTTTTCAGGAAATTTATCTTTTACAATTTTTTGGCAAAACAGAACTATTTTTTTCCAGTTTCAACTAACTCTTTCTTGAGAATCTGTCATCATCTCAAAACATTTGCAAACTGATCCAGTATAATTTACTATAGAAACTCTCTTTCTCTCTCTCTTTGCTGCAAGAGTCAGGAACAGGAACTTTGCAAACTAGTAAATTACAGTTCATAAGCAAGCCAAAACACTCATGAATTGAAAAAGTGAAGGAGCCAGAAACAGGATGCAAACATCCTGGCTGTTAACTCTTAAGCTACTAGAATGGTCTAACCAGTTTGTACAGTTGCATCCTGTCTATCCAAGTTCACATCTGAAAGGCATATTAGAAGCCAGTGGGTTACGCACTATTTATACTTTCCGTTATAAATATACTTCTAAAAAATTTGACTGAACATTTTTGTGTCTTATATGATTTTTATATTTATCCCTCTTTAGGCCGTCAAGCATATTTCTACAACATCAAAATGTTAACCAAGTGTCATTCCATTCCGTTCTCTTGACATATCATAACTTTGAAACTAATTGGTAAATACAGAATGTCATTAAAAAATCCTTGTTATGTCACATATATGGACTATCAGTGAATAAATATGCAATGAAGCATATGGGTTGTTCCCACTCTTATAAAGTAAGTTTCACCTCTTCATTTATGAAAATAAAATGTCACTTCAATAGTATTATTTGTTTTGGCTGGGAAACTCTGCTTGAAATCCAACCAATGTTATTTAATGCCAGAAACAGAAGAACAGAAGTGTGTATTTTCCAAGGAACAGCCTTGAAGCTGAGCAAATTTTAATCACTCCAATACCAATCAATAAAATATTAACACAAAACATATCTCGTAAGTGTATGGCATTACTAAGAAAATAGGAGTTTCTTTGATCAGGACATTCTGTTTGATAAGAGAAGTGTATTAAAGGAAGTGGTACAACACTTGGAAAATATGAAGCTGATCATATCAGCTTTCCCTCACCTAGGACACCCCCTCGCAAAAAACCCAACAAACCCCAAGTCACATTTCCTCAGTGTTCTGATGCAACTTTCCCTCTCTCATTATATGTTCAACAATCCAAATTCCATATCTAAACATTTGCAATATATAGCAGGGAAATTTTCCTTCCAATGTAATTTAAATGTTTCCAATAAAATACAATTATACATATTAAAATACAATTACATTCATCAGAGTAATTACATTATGATATCAAAATTATAAAGCCAGTGTGGTGAAGAGATCTGAGCACTGAACTACAACTCTAGAGATCATGGTTTGAATCCCTGTTTGGCCACTGAAACCAACTGGGTGACTTTGGGCAAGTCACCCGCTCTCAGCCACAGCAGCAGACAAACCCCCTCTGAATAAACCTTGCCGTGAAAACAGAATGATAAGCTTGCCTTGGAGTTACCATAAATCAGAAAGGACTTGAAGGCATACAACAAAAACCCAAACTATTAAAATTATACATTTAAAACACCAATTAAAATAATTTAAGAACAAATGAATCATAAATAAGAAAATTGTTTGCTACATGCTAAATTTATATAGCTACTTTACTATTAATATATAGCATTGCTTCATAATGCATGAACATTCATTTCATAAAGTCTGGATGCTTCGTGAGATAATAATATGTTTTTAGTGATGTCTTTGTACATTTTAGCAATGTTTTTCTGTATTTGTTTTGTATCTTTTTATAAGTTGCCTTGGAGTCCAAGAAAAAGAGGGATAAAAATACTGTAAATTAAATAATAAATGACAATCATCAGTATTTTCACTGTAATCTACATTGCCTCATAGTGAACAAAGAGAATACTAGATTTCTTGCTATGAGGCTTCATAATCTTTTATATATAACTGAAATCCGTGAGGGAAATTCCATGTGAGCAAAGACTCCTTAAATTTTTAAAAATTGTCACCTAAGAGTTGTAAACTGGATGAAGTTAAAACTGATTGCTCACTCCATAGGTCCAATCTACGTATTTTTGGAAGCGCTATACGCGGCTGAGTTTATGTGCAAAACTGTGTAGAGCTGCACGGGAGCGTGTGGGGCGCAAGGGGCAGAGCGTCCCATTTGCCACATGCACAAGCCCCATTCACTTGAATGGGGCTTGAGCATACACGGTATTTGGCTTACGCGAGGGGTCCGGACTGGAACAGATCCCCCACATAAGCCAAGGGTGCACTGTATGTCGGGGGGGCTATACCAAGGAAGAACCCGGAGCTCAGTGAAGTAACTAGAACCCTTGGAAGTTATACGGGTGTACCTTCAGTGATATAACTGAGGCCCATTTGTTCTCCTGATTGAGACTTAAGCTGTTGTTTTAGGCTGTTAATTTGAAGTTTGGAGCATTCAACGCTGGCTAGTGTGCTTTATTGTAACTGAAACCGAAAGTGGTTGCATGTGTGCTGCAGCCATGTCTCAGAGAGTTAATGTCCCGCCCACACTAGTGGAGAATGCGGGCACTGCCCCAAGGGCAGGGCCTCCTTCTACTCAAGAACAATTGTTTGCTTAGTTCGCAGAGCAACAAAAACAATTAATGCAGCAGGTGTCAGCACACCAATTACAGGTATTAGACCAGATATATGTCACCCAGCAAAATGCCCAATCGCGACTAATAACCCAGATGGCTGAAATGTTAAAGGCTCCCAAGACAGAAGGGTCAGAAGAGGGAACTGCTTTGTGGGCTATGGGTCTAAATCCTTTGAAACTGATGAAGATGGGCCCTCAGGATGATGTGGAGGCATTTTTAAATACCTTTGAACGGGTTGTGGAGGCGGCCCACTAGACCAGAGAACAGTGTCCCTAATCTTAGCTCCATGTTTGACAGGTCCTGCCCAAGAGGCGGTTGATACTCTCAGAAAAAGCCCAGAGCTACGAAAAGGTGAAAGAGGTGATATTGCATACCCCTGAACATCTCGGAGGAGACTTATAGACGAAGACTCTGAGAATTGAAATGGCAGACCGGGCTACACCCATGCACTTTAGGGCAAAAAATTAGAGACAATGGCCGGTTACACACCGGCACTTGGGACGTCCGCAGGACGTCCCATTTTAAAAAAGGGGCGTCTCTTCTAGACGCCCCTGGGTCTAATACGGACTCTGTCCATACAATATGGCGCCGGCCGTTCCACACAGCCGGCGCCATCTTTACGTATCGGACGCATAGCGTCCGAACGTGTCGCAGCGCCTATGACATCGCGAATGCGCCAGCGGCGCCTCGCGACATCATAGAGGCGCCGCAAGAAGGAGCTCCATTTTGGAGCTCCTTTTTTGCTCCGCGCGGGAGCCACATGGTGTGGCTGCTACAGCTCCCGCATGGAGCAAGCGGCGGCGGCGGCGACAGACTGCCTCAAAGCGGCAGTCTATAACCCGCCCCCGGGATACGCTGGCTCAAACATGTGGTTAGGATGTCCCTGGAAATGGCAGAGTTAGTTTTAGTGGAGCAGTTTGTTCTAGCCCTGCTGGTCGCTGCACGGAACTGGGTCAGGTGCCATAGACGGATGAAGCCATGGCTTTAATGGAAGCGTCTGTTAATAGAGAAGACCAAGAGTTAGAACCCCCCCCCCCCCCGGCCTATCCTTCAAAAAGAGGCTTCTGCATGCACACAGCAGTGGTGGCAAGCAATATTTTTCTTCTCATGGGGATAATGCTCCAGAAAACTCCTCAATATCCAGGCGCCTCCTGCCCAGAGACCCATGAGGCATGGGCTATGTCCAAAGAAAGAAAGCCAAGAAGCCCCTGCCACACAAACGCTGCATTCACTCTTCGGACTGCACTCAGGATACCACCAACAGCATAATTTTGTATTCCAAAGTGAGAAAAACCTGCTGGGAAAGGAAGATAGCACTGATTCCCACCATCAGCTTCAGTCTTCCTTTCCAGTATCATTTGTATATGTATCTCTCTACCCATTTAATGGGCATCTCAGCCACCATAAATAACTTGTGTAGCTCACACACAGTCTCTTTCCTTGGTGAGTTTTCTCTTGTACCCTATGTGATTTGAGGCAGGTGCTGCATTTATGACCTGCCCCCTAGGTTTTTCCTAGCATGGAAAGCTTCAGACTGAATGGAAGATAGAAGGGCACTGCCTAGAAGTCTGTCCAAAATCTCTCTCTCTCACACACACACACATGCTCACACACATACGCTGCTTTTCTTCTTGAGAGGTAACAACATAAGGTGGAGGTTTAACAATCCCAGTGTGCTCCCACACTCCTCTTCCGAATCCACCCACAGCTGCTCAGAGACTGGAAAAGTTACTTTTGAGGGTCACTCCATCCAGAATCTCCCAACCGCCCTGTCCCCTGACTTGGGGATTCTGGAAGTTGTAGTTGTAGTCCAAAAAGAAATGTTTCCAAGTTCTGTAGCTGCTTCATGTGAGAAAATAAAAGCCCTTTGGGAAAAGATGTTCAAACAAGTTGCAGCTGCACAGACCACTGAGGTACAACCAGAAGTGCACAAAACCAGAGAGGTCCCCTTTCACTTCCCACTGGGGAATGTTTTGAGCAATTCTATTTAACATGAGCATTATTATATATTAAATGCCCTACTACTGTTGCATTTTGAACAATGCTATCCTACACATGTGCATTCAGAAGAAAGAATATTTGAAATACAAATTCTGAAGTATGCTATGTTTTTAAACAGAGCCAGAACAGGTAGACTGAGGAGACTAAAAATATAAATAAAAAAATGATAATCAAAGCTGCCTGCCAAATACTGACATTTAAATAGGGATATAATGGACTAACCTGTACCTAATATGGGTTCATCATGCTTCTTCCCTAAAGCATTATTATACCCTTTAGAAAAAAGTGTTCCGTCTCTTTTACAGTGTGGTCGTACCACAGCCATTACTCCACTGGGGATAAACAGTCCCACCTGACATTCAGATGCAGCAGGAGCAAATATTTATAACAGCAAATCAGGGAAGTTATTTATCAAAGTTGCATTCATAACCTTTAAGCGAAACCTGGGGGTAGGTGGTTTTTTTCCAAAACTTGACCAAGTTTCACGATGTTCCTTGGTACACTATGATCAACTAAAGATTTAAACTTAACATTTCCTTATTCTTTCTCTTTTCAGAGAAAAAGTTATAAATCTGAAAGCAACCACAGCTGCTTCTATATCCTTCCATTAACCTTACTCTTCATGAGCAGAATTGTTAGATATGGGCTACTGAGACACTTCAAATCAGAGATGATAATGAATGAAGCATAAACTTCAGATTTTAAAAAGTGATATGCCAGCAGCCAGTAAAATACAATCCTGTCCGAAGTTATTCCAAACATGGTAAAAAACGTTCAGAGTGGGAGGAAGGCTGCATGTGCTACCCACTTCCAGTATTACCTCTGAACTCTAGAGCGCGGACTTTCAGATATTTAATAGTAGACAATACGGCACAAGCCTCAGGCTCACACTCTCCTCTTGGGAGATCAGAAGTATCCACCACAGATCTTAAATGAGCTGTGGATGCCTCAACTCGTGAAATTGTTGTGTGTTTAAACCAGAGATGAGCAAAGTGCAGATTTCCAGGTGTTGTTGGATTGCAGGTCCCGTCCATCCTAGACAACACAGCCAATGGTGAGGAATGTCAGGAGATTCAATCCAACAATACATGGAGACCCAAACTAGGCCCATTTCTGCTTTAAACTATGCTTTAGGAACAAGCCAAGATTTCAACCCAAGTGTTACTATCTACCATGATCTACATGCATCTAACAATGCAAAAGTACCTAAATGACACATGCCAGGGATCTTTGGCCTAAAGCCATGGGGCACAACTGTTCTCTATGGAACAGGAATGTGCCCAAGCGACCTCTCACAGCAGAGAGAACTGTAGACTGCAGAAAAGATGAAGAAAGGAGCTTTTTGCTTTTCAGCGGCAACATATTTCAACCGTGTACTTGTACCAGCAGTGGTAGAAGTGATAACATACTATGATTAGGGTAGTAAATGGAGAAGGTGTGGCTACAATAAGAACCAGGAGGCCAGATGTTGCCCATACTTTTGATTGCAGAATGGACAGAGAAAGGCATTTGCACACATACATAGGCGGGTTATAGACCGCCATTTCGGACGTCCCTCAGGAGTCCCATTTTAAAAAGGGGGGTCTCTTCTTGATGCCCCTTTCTCTATCACAGACTCAGTCTGTGACAAATGGCAGCAGCCGTTCCATACAGCCGCCGCCATGTTTACGTCTTGGACGCATAGCGTCCAAAAAGGTCGCGGCGGTTATGACGTCGCGGGTGCACCATGGGCGCTCACGACATCATAACGGCGCCGCAGGAAGAAGCTCCATTTTGGAGCTTCTTTTTTGCTCCGCGAGGGAGTCGCATGGTTTGTATGCTGCGACTCCCTCGCGGAGCAAAGAGCAGCGCCGGCAGACCGCCGCAAAGCGGCGGTTGTAACACCTCCTAGTTCTTCAATCACTACAGAGTGGCAGAATCCAACCTCTTGTATCTGCTCAAGGACAGGATGATGATGAGTATTGGTTTGCTAGTCTATGTTGTTTAGGTTAGCTTTCACCTCATCTGTTTTACCTAGGGAAAGCAGATTTCTCAAGTGTTATAGAGTTTAACTTAAAATGTCAGAACGAGTTAGGGGTTACATGGTTTGATCTGGACTGATCTTTTGTCCCAGTGTTCTCTGATGATCTGAGCATCTTGGGGAACTATGGATAATTTAAACATATTTCCCTGCCTTTTGTAGGTTGCAGAAAGGGGGGGGGGGAGGAAGCAGAGGTTACACCTACAGTACTTAACAAAGCAGCAAACTATGATTTCTACAAATACCTGTAATGGGCCTATGTCAGATTTATCACGTCTCTAAAACTTACATTCAGAAAGTTAAAAAGTTTTAACTTCTTCAAATCAAGCATTTCCAAAGTACATTAACCTTTTATAAATATTCCTGCACCTTTTTAGTAAGTGCTAACCATTATGTCAAAATAGGAAACACCATGCTGCCTTCCTTACATAATGAGTACCATGAAGACACCAAGAGATACACACAGCCAATTCAATTTCTTGCTTAAAGCATGTTAGGAGTATGATCATTTCAACTTTTTAGATTCTCTCTCTCTCTCTCTCTCTTTTACGTTTGTATTTCTGACATATTATAAATAGAAAATTCAATCTTAAGTTCCATTTTTTTTAAAAGAAAAAGTATCCACACAGCAGAAAAAATCCAGTCTGAGACCACTTTAACTGCCATGGAGGGATGCAAAGTAGCTTAAAGGAGAAGGGATGGAAATGCTGCATTGACAAACATTTTCATATGAATGCAGTACCCAGTAAGACTCATTACTTAGCTTTCTTTGAAAGCCCAATAGGGCTTTGCCGTCAGTAAATAATGGTACAGTACTTGCAGTCTTTAGACCAGAGACCATACGGCCTTGTCTACACATCCAATAGACTCCAGAGGTGTCAGAATGAATGCTACAGGCAGCAGGAGGTCATTTTAGGATTTTTTTCCTAGTGTGAAAAAATAATTTCTAAGGCAACAGGCAAGGGACACAGTCTGCTTCTTCTAAACTGAAAATTCATGATTTTTCAGCTTAAAGGGAAATTTTAGTGAAAGGATGCAAATATGCACTTCCCTCACCTGCTGTGCACCATAGTCTATTCTGCTAGCTCAGAACTCAACTATTATACCCTACAGCATGTGTAGATGTGATGTACCTAAATCTTAATGACTAAAATATTATATTGGGTTCAACAGGTTTGACTAACAACTTTGGGTAAGTGAAAAATGTTCTGTGAATGTAAACGAATGCAAAAATGTACAAATAATTTTAAAGGCTACAGGTTTTTGAGACCGAGGTGGTATTTATTTGTGCTAGTTCTATAACCTAGAATAAGACAAAATATACTCAGTGTTATAACAAATTGGTGAACAATGCACCACTTTTCGATTAAAATAGTCTAAAATTACTTATTGTATATATGGTTTCTATTTCTTTTATGATATACTTGAGAAATTATGACTACACAAAAGGCTTAGAAACCATAAGGCAATGTAATGAAGTAAGCATTCAAGATTTCTATACTAAAATTGCCAGTTAGTTTGCTTAATGTGACCTCATACCAAGCGAAAAATGTTAATAACAATATCCAATCAGAACATACTAGTTAACATTGGATATTGTATGCAGGAGTTTATAAAACATGGAATTTTTGTTCATCATTAAAACTTAGAAACGATCATGCTGAGTTAGCTAATGTTGTCATGATCACAATACAAGCATCTGGTACTGCAACAGTAGTCTCTGGAAGGTTTAGAGGGCCTTCCCAGATTAACTTGTCTGTTCCATCAACTGCCTACCTGCTTGACCTTGTTTATTGGCATTTAGTCTGGAATGTTATTTTAAATTTGGGGTGGGTGGGTTTTTAGGTTATAGGCTTTTATGAGATGAATGATTATTTGGTATTTTAATGCATTTTAATGTTGTTTTAATGTTGTAAGCCGCCTCAATCCAATTGGAGAGGTGGGATATAAATACATTTTATTATTATTAACAAAAATGAAAGCTATTCCACTAACAGTAATCATTAGCAGCCTCTCTGGCACAAGAGTCTCTCTGTCAAGCAAGCATCCAGCTATTGCTGTCTTCTGATTTATTGATTTATTTGAATGTAAACTTACTGTTCTAGTCTACTATTTTAAATGAGGAGATAAAGTTACAAACAAAATTCAACAAACAACCAAATGGCTCCTGAAACAAGTAGCTCTTGATTGCCCAGCAAAAGGCAACCAGTAATGAAGCCAGGCAGTACATTTGGCACAGACAAAGTGTTGCAAGGTCTATGCACCAGTACAGAACAGGTAAATAATGTCATTTCCCCAATGGGGAAGATGGAACATGTCACCCCATACTCTGCATTGGAGGAATGGATATTCTGCTGGACATCTGGAATGATGGCCACCTCCACCTTCTCTCCTGCAAGAGGTATTTGCTGGGCTAGTGCCGGAAGGCAGAGGAGTCATACAGAAATCAACATTCTGTGATTGTCCTGGACTCTTCTGAGAGCTCCAGAGCTGTGCACTTGCAAAAGATGTAAGGTTTTGCAAATGTTTCTGACATGTGTGCACAATCCTTTAGGGGCTCTAAACGCAGGATTCATGCGAAACACTGCTTAAGAAAGATCTGAAGCAGAATTCAAGACTCCTCCCTCGCCCTTTCCCCCCACTCCTGGGAAAGAACCAAATGACCACAGCCAAAGATCAAGATACAATTTAAACAAAATTTCCCTAACCCTGATATCTGTTTTCTTAAAAGGTTTAATCTAGCAGTGATCAAACAATCTCACATTCAAATCAACCAAGGGCACCCCAACTGAAGAGTCTGGTTCTTTTCTGGGGAGTAAGTGGGGAAAAAGAATGGGAAAGAACTGTTTGAAGCATAAGAGACAAACACATCACACACCTCCTCTTGTGTGTAGCCCTGAAGGGAACTGTAGCCTGAATCCCTCCCCTAAATACTATAGATGCAATAAGGGGGAGTGGGGGGAACGGGGATGCTGCATTAACTTCTTATCTGAAGTTTAATCTCATGTTCTTTGTGCTCCCAAGAATTTTATTAAATTGAACAGAATGTAGGATCAGACTGTGCAGTCACATTTGCAAATATTTTACTGAATTCAGTCTCTGAACCTGCCTCTGCTCACTTTGATGAGAGCACACAATTAGCTTCAACAAACAGCTGAAACATAAACTGCATTACAGAGAGCTAGAATTGGACATATGGGCATAGCAAAACATTTAGGAGCACTTTCGCACAATAACACAAGCAACCAGCATGATGATCATATATACCCTATGATTCACTGCACTTATTTTTGTCAACCAGTTCTCTAATTACATTGCTAGGTTACAGGCAGATAGCATGCATAGTTTTTTTTTAGAAAAACAAGTCACTATGTTTAATGCAGAAGTTGAACCTGTTATTTCTATGGTATTACTGATGTTTAAAGCAAAATGGAAGTGTCACACTTTTAAAATATAAGCTGAAGCAAAGCTTAAAAGTCATTTTAGAGCCACAATAATTCCAGCAACTTCTGTACTGCTAATCAGATTTTGCAACAGTTCTGTTTTTTTTTCTTTTTAAAAATTATTTATTCCATTTTTATTCTACTTTTTCATCTAGTAGCTTTCTCCATTTTATCCTCAGAAGAATAGATCTGATCTAAGTAACACATGCCTTAGTTACGCTCAGTTTAGATTACTGCGACAAGTTTTACATGGAGCTACCTTTGAAGAAACTTTGAAAAATCCTGTTGGTTCAGATATCAGCAAAGGTGATCATTGGCACTCACCCATGGGATTGCATTATGTCTGGACTAAAACGTCTGCACTACTACCCAGTCCAATTCCCAGATACAAATGAAAGTGTTGGCTTGGATAGAGTTCCTAAAAGATCACCTCCACTTGTACTAGTCTGCATGCACTGTACGATCTATTGGAAAGTTCCCTCTCTGTATTTTAGTCTTGGATGGCAAACTTCATTTAAAGAAAGTGCCGTGTGTGTGTGTGTGTGTGTCCTTCCATCTTGTCTGTCTGTCTGTCCTTCCATCTTGTGGGTACTCTGTGAGATTTCTTGCACCCCATGTCTCCCTAGGATTTGCTAACTAGTTAAAATATTCCTGTTCTGGTAAGCCTCCACTTTGCTGGGCAGATCATTTGTATGTGGTGGCTTTTCAGGTTCCTTTTTTTTATCTTGATTTCTTTCTTTCTTGGAATTGTTCAGTGTTTAATTGTTGCAATCTACTGTGACGCAGCAATATAAATGTAATGGAAGGGTGGTTTACACATTTTCCATGCAAGGTACTGAATTTAATGAATGAATAACTGCTTTCCAAATTAGGTTAGGTTAAGAAAAAGTCCTCATTAAATGAGCTTCCTGGCTGAGCAGACATTTGAACCTAGATCTCCATAGTCCAAACACAATATACCCCATTACATTATACTGGCAGTCAATATTTTAAATGCCTAAGTGGGATAGCTTTCTGCAACATTATGCTCTCCTGATGTATAGGACTATAACTCCTGCCATCCCTTTCTGTGGATGATGGAAGTTGTAGTCTAATACATCTGGTAGGCATCATGTTACCAAAGGCTGATGTGCCATACAAACTTAGCCCTGCTATCTATGCCCTTCTTTTCGGATAACAGAACAGGCTTGGACACATACAGTATACAGACTGGGTTTTCCAATTTTGGCCAATATGTGTATGCTATGGGCTACATTCACTTCTTGAACAACATTGTTAAAAATATTAAACACTATTGAATTTCCATTCAAAATTTCATGAGATTGCTTTCAGTATTAACAAGTATATTATCTACAGAAACAACAATAACCAGAATTAGATAAAAACACATACAGTGATCCTTGCAAATTCACTGGGGTTAGGGGTGAAGGATCCCCCTGAATGTGGGACAACTGTAAATAAAAAATACTACTTTTTAAACCTCAGAAATACCTCTCTAGGAATCTCCAGGTCCTCCAGTGCAACTCTATGATCAACGTCTCCTAAAAGTCGATTATCTTGCTGGAGGACCTACAAATGCCCAGAGAAATGTTTTCTCTAGGAACTTTTAGGTTCTCCAGCAGAACTTTATGGTCAACGTCTGGCAGAGTTGCACTGGATAACCTTGAGATTCCTAGAGAGAACAGATTAATCAAAAATATAAATAATCAAATCAGCAAAAGTAAAAGCTGCAAATGTGAAGGGACAACTGTATAGATTTCTGCAAAGAGGATGGCTATATTATTGGTAGTAATTGTACATAAGGGGAAAGGCATCACATTCTGTCTGACTTTGGAAACAAAGCAGAGTCAGTCCAGGTTGGTCTTTGGATGAGAGACCACCAACAAATATCAGGTGCTGAGCAAGGAACTTGAAAAAACCACCTCTGATTATTCTTTGCCTAAGAAAACCCTATGCTATTTCTGGAGTCGCCATAAGCCAACATGCCTCTTGAAGGCACATACACACACAAATGTACTTGCCATATAGGCAATTTATCTGAAAACTAACACAACAGTTTTTGTTTTCTCTATTCAAGAATTAAGAATTTAATTCATCCATATCCACTGAACCTTCTTGGCTGCAGCCACAAGAGAAAAAGAAAGAAAGAAAGAAAGAAAGAAAGAAAGAAAGAAAGAAAGAAAGGTTCCAACTTCCTCTGTAGAATGAGAACAGGTAGTTCCAGATGGATGGCCAGAATCCATGCACCTTTTTCTAAGGTTCAGCCTGTCTTGGTATTAAGAGTCTCAGATAAATTAAAAACTTTATGTGGGAGAGTTATAATGAAAATCCCACAGAAAAACACTTCTATATTTAGTTCCATATCATCATAATCTCCTGCTATCAACAGTGTTCCAAGATCTCAAGGCACGGGTCTTTCCCAGCCTAACTGCCTGAGATTCTTTTAGATGAACGGAGGCCTGCATGAAAAGCATGTGCTTCATCACTTGGCTGCTACTGCCTTAAGCCATGGGATTTCTAACACATTTCTATCACCTCATGACCATGTATGTAGCATAAAACAAGCAAACAAATGAGATAACAAATAGACATCAGAAACAGTCACTGCAATTTTTATGAATTTTATTTTCAAGTTCCCCACAGTAAGCACATTTGCTTACTGACACAGAATGCAGCATATCTAACTCTGGATGTAGCTGTAATTATTGTGTTTTTAATAAAAATCCCAACCTTTCCTCTATGAACCACTGGACAAGTGAAGACCTTTCAATCATGGCATCTGCATTTAGAAAGGAGGTCAACAAGGCAATTGGAAGCTGCACCTCCCAACCCAACACAGGATGGGTGGGATGGAAAAAAGAAAGATGCAGCCAGGGTGGAAGGGGGCTGTAACATCCCTTAACAGTGCTTTGTAAGTATACCAGAAATTTGTATTTTATTTGTGAAGTTATAAATTAAGCAAACAAAAAGCCAATTTGGGTACTGGTAGTTCTACAATTTCATTGCTGTGGTTTTTGCAGTGGGTATGCAGTGCACTTCCTAGCACTAATGCAGAGGAACCGTGCCCCATTGCTGCTGGCACACAAGAGACACTCAGGTTATGCATGTTTCACTTTATACAACGAGTAAGCATACCAAAATAAAAGATTATGTTGCTTTGTAGAACACAAGCCTTTCAAGACAGCCTGTGTATTTGTGTTCTGCTATTTTTTTTCTTCACATCAAGGTTAATGTGATTATTTTTACCCCAGAGTAGAATTCTAGTCAGACTCTTTAAGGCAAATGTTAAAAAAAAGAAACACATGTGTTGGGGCTGCTTTGGTTGTGTATTCCTGCATCACAGAGGTTTGTATTGGATGGCCCTTGTGGAGTTTTATAAAGTTAATAGGAGTTTTAGATCCAGACAATATAATCTGGCTACTTTTTTCTACACAAAGGGCCTGTACAGACAGGCCAAAATAAAGCTGCTTCGGGTCACTTTGGAGGTATGCTGTTTAAATGATGCATATGTCCTAAGAGTCCAGAAGCTGTGCCAAAGCCATGCTCTAGTCCTTAGGACTGGAGAGTGGCTTTGGTGTGGCTTCCAGCCTCTTAGAAAGCATGCAGCATTTAAACAGCATACTGCCAAAGTGACCTGAAGCAGCTTTATTATGGCCTGTCTGTACAGGGCCTAAGAACCCTTTTGGATTGATTATTTCATTCAATACAAGTATTTAGCAAAGAGAAAAGATGACACTAGCATCCCCAAAGCTTCAAAAGTGATTTGTTATATAACTAATTACAACTCCTCCATCCCTGGTCATTAATTGCCATTAATGTTACAATATTTTTAATTACCTATTGGGAAAAAAAGGATACATTACCTTGTTATTTTTCTCTCAATTTTTTAAAAAGAAAATTTTAGGACTGACAGAGGAATAGGATTTTAAAAAATTATCTCAATGTTCCTCTCAAAATTTATCATAACCCCTTTCAAAGATAAATAACTGGAAAATGCTCCTGCCATGGCATTACCTTTCCAAAATGGTGGGATTGGGTGCTCTTGTCAGCGCTGACTGCAATAGTGCTGCTGTTAGGGTCTCTTATGTCAAATACAATACAATTTATTGAGTAGCCCAAGGGACTTATGTCTTATGTCAAATAGTTTTTTGCCAAGGAGCCAGATTAAATGTGCCAAATGCCACTGGGTAGCAGCAATAATGTTGGGGGGGGGGGAGGAGTTGACACTAGAGGATCTCTCCAAAACAACGACAGTAGCACCATAGCTAACATTTGTTAGTACTGTGCAGAAAAAGTTCTGTGCAACCTTTATCCCCACTATGGTCCTAAAGGCTGCAGGTTCTGCTTTTCTTTCTTGCACACCAGTCCTTTGACTGAAGGCCCCTCCTGCTGCCCCCTTTCCCCAATGCCCTCATGCAGCCCCCTTTTCTCTCACTGCCCCCCTGGATCTTTCCACTGCCTCCAAGGCACTTTGGGAATCACTAGTGCAGATCATGAAAAAACATGGATCATTCTTAAAGAAACAGGTGTACCCAGTGGTATACCTAGCATATTTTACACCTGGTGGGGATCATTTGTTTTTTTGTTTTTGTTTTTTAAACCAACAAAAGAGGCTGCCTATCTCTTTGGGCATCCAGCAACCCCTAAAGAAAGGGGCCAGTTAGCAGTGGATAGCGGCAAAGGTGGGGTCAACCCCATATTTCTGCTGCCACCACCACCTGTTGTTACTGCCTGTTTCTCCAGGGCTCCAAAGAATGAGGCTTCCCAAAAGTTCAGGGTTTCTCCTTTGTCCGGCCCAAACTAACTGTGTGTCCGGCAGGCAGTCCTAAACATGAAGGCAGCCTACATTCCCAGAGTTGGCTTCCTAGTTAAGTTGTCATGATGTGCAGGAGACTGAAACAGAGAATTCAGTACAACTAGCTGTTATACTTCATCTGAGATAAGAAGAAATACATATCACGTTTCTTCAGCACACTACCTTCTGTATAAACAGGTTTTGACGACATTAATGAGCTATCACTATGTATGTGTAGAATAGTAATGGAGCAGGAGTGGGAGGAGGAAACTTGACAACATGGATTTAATTCTACATCACTAGTTAGCAACACTAAATTCAGCTGAAAACTCAGTTGAAAACCAATTTTCTACGGCACAAGCACAGCAACATACTTTGACTTCATTTTATCAATATCAACACACAAACCAAACAGTGCAAGGAGGAGTTATTGAGCAATAACCCTTTCACCACAATAGACTGCAGTTCCGGTAATGACTGAAACCACACATGTGTGCTGATGGAAGAGCCTGTGAAAACAGAGGTACTGTACTATGGATTTCCTCTTTTGCAGGAAGAGCAGATTTATAATAATAACTGAAGATAATAAGAGAAAAGGGAAGAAGGGGGATAAAAAAGAATTTAAGGAAGGGAGAGGGAAAATAAGTTTAAAACTAAATTTGTATTTTATCACGAGCTTTCATAGCTATAAACTTCTTCAGGTGCAGTACAGACTGATATTAAAGTCACTGTACTGCATCTGAAAAACTGGGTTTATATCCACAAAAGCTCATGCTAAAATAAACATACATTTGTTTTAAAGATACTTTTATATTCCTTTCCCCTCCCCCTCCCTTCCTCCTTTTTATGCTGCAAGAAACTAATACAGCTACTTTTAAACGTATTTACTTTATTTATGCAACCTCTCTTCCCAGGATGTGACCTAAGACAATTTTTTGAAAATTAAGAAGGAACAAATTTTGTTACGGGGTACTTTCCCACCAAATCAGTCATATTCTTCTCACTTATTTTCATGGGCCATCCAAATAAGACTATGATCTAACCACTGTCACATTATGTTTTTGCTATGGTTCTTTGACCTGTTCTCAGAAGATCTGACTTTCTGAAGAAAAATGGAAGAAAAGTGCAGTCATTTACAGACATAGGAGTTTTTATGGCTACTTCCCATCTTTTTTTAAGGGGTGGGCTCTGATGTGTCAGTGATAACTCAGAAAAATGGATATATCACAGCTCAGCTGAACTCATCAGAGCTGTACAGTTCACACATTTCTAGAAATTACCATTGTATTTAAAGACAGAGCGATAGAGAGCGAGCAGACGTACAGGACACTTACACTTCTTTTTCTAATTTCTGTATTCATGTGAAAAACTGACCCCATGAGTTTCAAAAGCTGATCCACAGAGTTTCAAAAGCATAGTGAGTTCATCTGATGGGATTTTACAATCAGAAACCCAAGCATCTCAATTCACTATGCAGGAGATTTACAAGGAGTTGCAATGATGCAAATTGTCTGCCACCATTTCTAAGGGGACAAACCTTTTCAACTCAAACCCCAAGCCTCAACAGGGACACCTTACAAAAGGTGAGCCAGCCTTAGAAAATATTCTATTGCAAGCCATTCTCCCAAGTCCATTGCTTCCTAAGTCAAGGGACAATGCCCATTCCTACATCACAGCAAGTGCTACACCTCACACCAGGGGCAACCTGTGGACTGAGGGGCCACACCAAAATGAAGTTCAGGGGTCTCCCTTTGCTCAGTTGACAAGTCTTACTGTGGCACACCACCTGGGAAAATATCAAAATGTAAGGAGTGACTACCTTTTATTACTCAAGAGACACAGGTCCAAAACATACTGCAGAAATAATCCAGTTTGAGACTGATTTAACTGCCCTGGCTCAGTGCTAGGGAATCCTGGGAATTGTACTTTATTGTGGCACCAGAACTCTCTGATAAAGAAGGCTCAAAACTGCAAATCTTACAAAACTGCAGTTCCCAGAATTCCCCAGCACTGAGCCAAGGCAGTTACAGCAGTCTCAGACTGGGTTATTTCTGCAGTGTGTTTTGGACCATAGCCGTGTTAGTCTGGAATATCAGCATGCAAAGGGGTTTGTAGCACCTTTGAGACTAACAGGGCAAAAGAAGTTGTAGCATGCGCTTTCATAGACCTTAGATGCTGCAGCTTCTTTTGAACAGTAGCGCTACAAGATCCCTTTGCATACAGATATCTTTTATTATGTTCGCATTCAGATTCCCAAGGGAAGGTGAGGATGACATCCAAGAGGCATCTCGCACACACCATACTCCACTTGCATCTGAGGAAGCAGGCTCAAGCCTAGGAAAGCTCAGGCTGCCAACTTCTATCTTTCACAAAGTCTGTTCAAGGTGCTGCAAAAGATCCCTTTGCGCACCATATGTCCACTCAGGCGTCCACAGAAAGAGGATGGTGGGATGCTAAAAGGATTCTTCCATACTTCACCACTACCACCACTATTGCACCACACACTTGCTTCATGTAACTGTCTACTCTTATAGATCCTGGTTAAGAAAGAAATAATAATAATAATAATTAATAAATATACAATCTCCTGCTTTAACAGGTTAACAAGTACCCTGCTCTTAGGATCTTATCAAGGCATGGAGCAATGAAAGCAGGTCATTGTGCTGGAAAGAGCCAGTG
Source organism: Sceloporus undulatus (assembly GCF_019175285.1). Lineage (NCBI taxonomy): Eukaryota > Metazoa > Chordata > Lepidosauria > Squamata > Phrynosomatidae > Sceloporus > Sceloporus undulatus. Next base: position 157,854,630 of record NC_056523.1, on the reverse strand, counting down.
TGGTGTAGTGGTTTAAATGCTGGGCCATGACTCCCAAGCCCAACTCGGTCATGGAAACCCACTGGGTGCCCTTGGGCAAGTCACACTCTCTCAGCCTCGGAGGATGGCAGCAAGGGCAAACCCCCTCTGAAGAAATCTTGCCAAGGAAACCCAAACACGACAGGTTCCCTTCCTGGTTGCTGTGTGCCTTTAAGGTGGCCAGAAGTCGGAAACGACTCCAACAAGGCACACAGCAGCCACGAAAACATCAGCCACACACCGGCAGGAAAGGCTGGGCAAACGCCGCGCCTATGGTCAGCGACCTCCCAACGACAGTGGGCACCGCTCTGCTGCGTCCACATTGGAGAAATAATCCGGGTTGGCGTCGCTTGAACTGCCATGTCTCCCTGCCTATGGGATTCTGGGAAGGGCAGTTTGTTGCGGCACCAACCTGGATTATCTCTCCAATGTGGACGCACCCCCCATCCCTCCCTTGCCGGGAAGCCCACTCCCTTACCCGGGGCCCCAGGAGCAGGAGGAGCATGGGCAGCCAAGCGCCCGGGCTGAGGAGAAGGAGAAGGCGCCGACGACGAGGACGCTGCCCCGGATGCCTCCGTGGCTCCATGGTTCCCTGGTCGGAGCGCGGCGTCTGGGGCCCTTCCTCCTCCTCCTCCGGAGGCGGCCCTCTCTAGTTTCCCCTTCAGCCGCAGCAGCGTCGAGAGAGAAGAAGCCTGAGTCGGGGGTGGGGTCGGGGAAGAGGCGGCGCGGAGCCTGGTGCCAGGGCAAGGCCTCTGGGCCTCGGGAGCCAGGCCCGCCCCGTCCGAGTCCGTCGGGGCCAAAGAAGGCCTCGCCGTCAGGAAAAGGCCCCAGCGCCTCAGGCCGCCATGTTGCCCTTCCAGGCATGAGGAGGGCCTGAGAGCACTCTCTCTTTACTACCTCTTCTCTCACAAGAATAAAATACACGACCACTACGTTTTATACCATTTACATTTAAATAAAGATTATGTGGTGTCTGGTGTTTTGCATCCACAATGGAGAAATAACCCGGTTTGACACCGCTTTAACTCTTTGTCTGGCTCCTTGCTATGGAATTCTGGGAGTTGGAGGTTGTTGTGGGGCCCAGAGCGGAGCTCCGCTCTGGGCCCACAACAAACTTGAACTCCCAGAATTACATAGCCTTGTGCCAAGACACTTAAAGCGGTGCCAAACCAGGTTATTTCCCCAGTGTGGATGCAGCCCTCGTTTTTAAAGCGTTTTTAATCTTGGGTCCCTATGGCATACAAATGAAATAAATGATATAGTAATGATTGTCCTGTTACAGACTGCCAAAATAAAGCTGCTTCGGGTCTCTTTGGAAGTATGCTACTTAAATGATGCATGGGTCTAAGAGTCCGGAGGTCGCACCAAAGCCAAAACTCCATTCCTAAGCACTGGAGTACAGCTTTGGTGCAGCTCCGGATTCTTAGGATGCATGCATCATTAAACAGCATACCTCCAAAGAGACCCGAAGCAGCTTTATTTTGGCAGTCTGAACAGACCATTGTTGTGTTGTGTTTTCATTTCACTTTAATCTCTCTTTATGCCAAATCAGCCCCAATGTGATAAATTATGAACGCTAGGATTCAATTCCCAGCTCAGCCATGACATTTAGTGGGTGATCTTGGGTAAGTCACGCTCTCTCAGCCTCAGGAGAAGGCAAGGGCAAACCTCTGAACAAATCTTGCCAAGAAAAAGCCCATGATAGGTTTGCCTTAAGTGTTGAAACAACTTGAAGGCACACAATAACAGCAAGGAAATAACCTGGTCTCTAATTAGAACAGTTTTATTTAAGTAAATTCAATATTTAACTCACCCCATGTGTAAACTTTACAAGTAAAAGAAGTTTGGGAAGAGGAGGAGGAGAAGGGACCAGGCCTCCAAGTCTTATTCCCCTCCTTGAGCAGCTCCTTTGGAGTTCCTGCCCCACCATTTGAGAACCACTGGACTAAAATACAATGTACTGTATAACTAAACATATGAAGCCATTTCAACACATAGGTTAAAACACATACACATAAGATTAAGACAGCCACTGCACATTAAAATCACCCAGATGTGAAAAAGATACCAACGTAGGCTAGATTTCTAAGCCTTGATTGGGTGGTAAATCTATATCACAGCAGGGCCACTTCAGTCTACTTTTTTTATCTTTATTTTTATCATAGCAAAATATAAAATAATTTCTTCAGATACATAATAAAAGGATTATTACATAAAATGACCCTAAACCAAAATATCATATTACTTAACTACCCTACATCACCTCAATAGCATCATGTCATCACACAGTCTTGTTTTTTGTCAATAAAAAAAAAGGGGGGGGGGGAGAAAAAGGAAAAATACAGAAATTGAAGATTATACCTTACAAATACAGGTCTCAAGGAGCCTATAAGCTCACTTAAATTTCATGTTTATCATGCACCTTATTGCCACCTCAGTCTACAAAATTTTATAATCTTCAATCTACTTTTACTGTATTTTAATCTGTACAAAGCACCTTCATACAATCCATCTATAAATCATCAGAGCTTTTAGGACTATAATTCCCAGAGTTCTGCAATTAGCATGCCAGATAAAAAGTTATTTTTAATTTAGGTTTCCAATCTCAACAACAACAATAAAGAAAAAATAAAAAGTAAATGAGAAACTAGGTACCAAGGAGTAACTAGTGTCAGGTAAAGAGAGAAGAGACTTTCTAGAAAGTTCCCATTAGATACTGTACACATTTCTACCTAGGGCTAGGCCATAATTTCTCCACTTTGTGGAGGAGGTCAAAATGTCTGCTGCAGAATACAGGGCAGGGAAAGTGTGGCCACTCTGGGGCCACAACAAACTACAGTTCCCAGAATTCCATACCATTGAGCCAGGACAGTTAAAGCAGTGTCAAACTGGATTATTTCTACAGTGTGGATGCAGCCAAAGACTAGCCTCTCCTCAGTTTTTCCATCTCTCTGTGATTATAGCCCAGGTAATGGTAGTTTGGAATTCTGAGGGGGGAGGGAGATGGAATTCATATGCTGTCTTTGCAAGACATATATTGTGGCCTGTGTTGAACTAGTAGCAATGTTCAATTCCTCGCACATTTTCATAAACAAAACAAAACAAAATCTGTAGAAGGGGGAAAGGTATGCATATCAAAATGTATTAAATTTAATAAGTCTTCATTGCACATTCACTGAGTTTTGTTTTGTGCACAGTACCTAGTAAATATAGACACAGACCCTGTCTCAGAAATTTATACAAATGAGAAGTTAGTTATGGCTTTGTAAACCATAATCAGCATTTTTAATTGTGCCTGGAAACAAACTGGCAGGCAGTGAAGCTGTTTCAACAGAGGCATTGAGAGTGGTCTCTGTAACCTACCTCCAACAGTGGCTGTAACTCTTTGGACCAGCTGAAGTTTCCAAAAATTTTCCAAAGAAAGCCCCAAGTACAGCAAATTACAGTAACCAAAGCATGTACCATCATGGCCAGATCCGGAGACTGAGTCTCAGGGAATGGGCACAGTTGGTGCATAAGCTTTAGATGTGTAAAAGCGCTCCTGGTCACTGCAGAGACCTGGGCCAGGAGTACCCCCAAACTGAACCTGAGATTTTAGGGGGAGTGTAACCTCATCTAACACAGGCTGGATCCCCATTCCCTGGTCTGCCTTCCAACTGACCAGGAGCACCTCTGTCTTGTCTGGATTGGGTTTCAATTCGTTTGCCCTCATCCAGTCCATTACTGATGACAGACACTGGTTTGGGATCAGGACAGCCTCCTTCAAATGGATCTAGGATCAGGACAGCCTCCTTGGATTCCCACCAGCCTTAGCCAACCTGTGAGGTATGTCGGTGAGGTATGCTGGAATTAGTGCAGTATCTGAAGAAACTCCTCTCTGCCATAGCATATTTACATATTTCTGGTTACCCAATAATGGAAAACCCATTTATCATTACCTGTAGAGAAAGAATCTTCACCACCTTCAAATACAACATACTCAAGTGCTTGGTTGGCCTGTTATGTCCTTGCCCTCAAAGGGAACCATACATAGGTTTTGAGCCTGAAAAATAAAGATATGTACTGCAGCTCCCCATCTGTAAAATGTTTATTATTATACAGTAGTGTCTGCCCACATGTAATTATTGTGAAGATACAGATGAAAAAGTGGTATTAGTCTGAGGAATAGAAAAAGCCGTACAGACGAATGGGCACTAACCTAGGTTAGGGCATTTCCATGGGTGGAGAGGAGGCACATATAGAAAACCTCTAGGTATCATTATTGTCCATGGCCTTGGCATTGCGTTCTTTAATTTCTGTGTATGTGTGAATGCTTGCCACGTTTTTTTATTGTTAGAACTGTTATATGCCACTTATCATAAGGGGACATGCATACCTGTTAAAGTTAGTAGCAGTAGAATCAAAACATGAGTGGTGTTAACGCTTACCAGGAGGGCCAAATGTGAGAGTTGTGAAGGATTTTTCTTGTAGCTGAACAAAATGCTGGACAAAATGGGAGAGCCACATGCATACTGCTAAAATACCTGAAAGGTCAGTTTTGCAGAGCATTTGAAAAGTGTGTGGCAAAAGCCTGTCTAACGTCTCTGGCAATTGTAACTTGCAGACCAAGTTCATCCAGTGAGAAGTGTATTTGCTTTGCACATTGGCAGGCATTTCAGGAGAGAAAGTCACCCTGACCCTTCTGTATCTATGTGTATATGGGCTTCAGTAAAAAGAGAAACCATGCCTTTCCATTAACTGTTTGTCAGTTCAAAAAGTCTGTGAACAAACATAATGGTGACATTTGAACCCTGTAACAGGAAAAAAAAGCTGTTTACCAAATGACTTTCCTGAGTCTCCCAAGGTAGTGTGTATGCCTGTATTGGTGTATAGTTCTGTATACTTTTGACCTTGTTATATATATCATTTGCTGTTGTTATTTTTGATAGATTAGAAGGCAAACAGTGTTCTGTTCAAATATAAGGTGCATCTACACTGTAGAAATAATGTTTGACACCACTGCCATGGCTCCTTCCTATGCTAGAATATGTAGTTTTGTGAGGTGCTAGCACTCTTTGGGAAAGAAGGCTAAAAACCTTGTAAAACTACAAATACCAGGATTCAATAGGATGGAACTACAGCATCAAAGTGATGTCAAACTGCATTATTTCTACAGTATAGATCGGTGGTTGCCAAACTGTGCCCTTTAAGAAATTTTGGACTTTAGCTCCCAGAAGTCTCAGCCATGTTAGTCAATAGTATGGGATTTTGGGACCTGAAGTCCAAATCCCTTAAAGAGCACAATTTGGGGACCACTGGTGTAGATACACCTTTAGTTATCTCTAGCTCCAAGTAACTTCAGTTACTCAGAAATAAATTCCATTGAACTAAAGAGGTTTTACTTCTAAATAAGGATGGAGCCTGCACATATTTACTAGGGAGGCTGTCCTACTAAACACAGTAGGACTTGCTTCCAGATAAACCTACGTAAGAATCAACTGTAAGGGTTGCCATAAAAAGGACTACAATCTAACCTATATTTAGGAATAAACTCTAGTGGGATTTACTTTGGATGCATATGGTCTCATAGCAGGCTCAAATGGCACCAATTAGACTTCAATGAACTTCACAGGATGCATGTCTGAAGGGCTTGTAAAAAACCATGGAGCACATTTATCCATGGCTCCCCAAACTGTCCACTCCCATGGTAAAGGCAAAAATCACTTGTGTGCAGAAACACCTCTGTTGAGGAAGTTGATGTGTTCCTCAGCAGAAAATTTGGTACTGGAAGCAGAAATAACTGGAGGGAAATAGAGTTATGTTGCTAGATCACAAGAAAGAAGATCTGTTTGACACCTTTCAGGAAACTTTGTCCTCATCACTGACAATATGCACATGTGAAATGAAACAATGAAGTGAGCTAAACTCAGAAGTAAGCATTTTTAAGCCTTCTAGAGACCACTTGAAAGCTTCTGCCAAAATGCATCCAGCAATTCTTTCACCAGCCTCCTTTTTTCTTATGCCAATTTTGGAGCCAAATGTATGCATTTATACATGGTTAACATGCAGGAGGTAGCTGAGGAAAGCAGGCTTATTTTGCTTGCTTGTATGTGCTTTCCTGTCAACTTACCCCATTAATTCATAGGGTTTTCTTAGGCAAGATATACAGTACTCAGAGTGGTTTTGCCAGTACAACCTATAGCACCTGATGTTAATTGGTGGTCTCCCATTCCAAGTACTAACTAGGGCTGACCTTGCTTAGCTTCCAAGATCTGATGGGATCTGGTGCCTTTAGGGTATTTAGGCCACAGGATTATTTAGTATCCCATTTTCTTTTTGTTTTGTTGCTCATACATGCTCACACATGAAGGATTCTGGATGCAGCTTCTGTTTACCTTACCAGTTGTAGGCTACAATAGAATCATATTCTTTCTCAGCTCATTTTATTGCATTGTTTACAGCAGACATACTGCTGCAACCTGACACTGACCATTTGTATTTCCCTAGCTTTCCTTTACCATCTTCCCAATGCTGCTGCTCTAAAAAAAGTCCAGCTACACAGAGAATGAAGAAGAAAGGGGATACACACTGGAAAGGGATAAGAAGACTTTGTAAAAAAGGAGCATCTTTGTCAGAGGCTTTGTTAACTGAGGTATGTCTGTCCTGTTGTATTCTTTCAGCCATAGTTATCCTAAGTAAAAAAATTAATGGATTTTTGTGGGAAGGGAGACACAGTAGAATGCAGTGGTTTGGCAGTGACATTATCTAGATTCTCTGTAATAGTTGACCAAACCAATTATGTAATTTCTGCAGAAAACAGGAGGGAGTGAAAGCACTCCAAGTCATTATATTGAAACAAGTACTGTATTCTGATTTCTAGAAAAATCATTAATGTGGTCTAATATGTACTTTGCTAGTTGTCTTAATATAAATACATTCATTTCCTGGACTGCAATAACAGTCAGCACAACACACACACACACACAGAGGCATAAATAGGGGCCTAAAAAGTAAGAAACTGATTATTTCCTTGCCATTGTTTTTCCTTTGTTTAATTTTTCCATTTTTTAAAATATCCACTGGAAACAAGTTCAAAAGTTCATTCTACACCAAGGGGACATTTCTTTGGTACTGTACTATTTGTCCAAAGCATATAATAGATTTAATGTGTTGAAAGCACAGCAATGAACAATTTCATTTTATCTTCCTATAATGATTTTGTTCTAGCTGATGGGCTCCTGAAATAGCTTACCTTCCCCAGAGGAAACTATATGGATGTGGGAGAGCATGAAAGATACTCGTCTAACTCTACCTTTTAAATATTTTAAAACGAACATTTACTGTCATCTAGTGGATAAAAATATCAAACACATGTTGGTGTTTAAAACATCATTTGTTTTTGGGAGCCAAAATAAAATGTAAAAGTAGTCAAGGCACCACCTCCTGTCAGACCAGGTATAAAAACAGATGTATAAAATATAACTATAGTCTGGCATTCTGTTGGTTAGTCTTAGCTAGAGAAGACCAATAGAACTACTACAATGTACAGAGAAAGAACCAGTTTCAGTTCTAACTAAAATCAACAAAGAAGGAAAACAAAACAATGGCCCACAGGTTGGAAATGATCGATATACCTTCCCATTCTTAAAAAGGGGGACATAAAAGAGTGCAGTAGCCATAGGACCATTATGCTAAGCTCCCACACAAGAAAAGTCACACCTCAAATTTTGTAGCAGAGACTCCAATCATATAGGGAGCAAGAAATTCCAGAGGTGGAAGCTGGGTTCAGAAAAGAAAGAGGCAGTAAGGATCACATCACAAACATTGATGGATAATGGAACACACCAAGGAATTCCAAAAGAAAATAAGCATGTGCTTTATAGACTACAGCAGGGGTAGGCAACCCTTTTGAGCCGGGGGCCGGGTTGCTGTCCCTCAGACAACTGGGGGGCCGAAGCCAAAAAATAAATAATTAAATAATTTAAAAAAAAAATTAAATAAATAAATAAACCGGAACAAATGTAGGACAAAATTTTCAAATGGAGGGCACTTTTTAAATAAAAAATGGAGGACACGTGAAAAAATTTGCTGATTTTTAAAAAAATGTTAAGATAAATGCATGTTTCTGGGGCTTCTATAGACAATTGCCCCACCATGCCCCTCGCGCGAGACGCCAAAGGCCCCGGCGGCAATTAGCGGCAGGACCGGGCTGGGGCCGGTCCCAAGGCCTCGCCAGGCTGCATCCGGCCTGCGGGCCGCAGGTTGCCTACCCCTGGACTACAGCAAGACCTTTGATTGCATAGATCACAAAAAGCAATGGAACACCCTTAAAAGACACGGGAGTGCCAATACATCTGATAGTCCTGATGAGAAATCTGTATTTAGGACAAGAAGCAACCGTTAGAACAGAATATAGAAAAACAGGATGGTTCCCAATTGGCAAAGGGGTTAGGCAAGGCTGCATTCTATCACTCTATCTGTTCAACTTGTATGCAGAAAATATAATACATAGAGCAGGTTTAGATACAGAGGGAAGAGGAGTGAAGTTTGGAAGAAGGAATATCAACAATCTAAGATATGCAAATGACACCATAATACGAGCAGAAAGCATCACAGACTTGGAACAATTATTAAAGTCAAAGCAGGAAGTGCAAAGGCAAGTTTGCTGTTGGACATTAAGAAAATAAAAATAATCACTATGGAGGAGATACAGTACAGGAATTCAATACAAAGAGGAAACTGAAATAGTTAAAAGATGTCCCATAGCTTGAATCAATCAATAATTGATCAGAATGGGGATTGAAGTCAAGAAATAAGACTGGGATTGAGAAGGGCAGCTGTGAAAGAACTAAACAAGGTCTTAAAGTCCAAAGATATCAAGCTGAATACCAAAGTTAGGATCATCCAAGACTTTGCATTTTCCATCACCATGTACAGATGTTCCAGATGTGAATGCTGGATAGGGAAGAAAGCTGCTAGAAAGAAAATCAACTTTTTTGTGGTGCTGGAGAAGAGTGTTGATACTATGGATAGCTAAAAAGGCATTCTGCAACACATGAAGGCTGGAAGCCAAGATGACTACATTGAGGTTGTCATACTTCAGCCACATCATGAGAAGAGATAACTTACCAGAAAAACCAATAATCCTAGGAAATGTAGAGGGCAGTAGACCACATACTAGATGGATAGACCCAATCTAGGAGGTCACAGGCCTGACCCAGTGGAGGATAAGGCATCTTGGAGAAGTCTCATCCACAGAGTGCCATGAGTCAAGGCCAACCCCAGGATCGCTATTAACAACTGAGTAGACCCCCTAATCCAATTATTGAATAGTGAATCAAGACATACATAAATACCATTGAGTTGGTGGGTCTACTCTGAAAGAATTAGCAACAGAATTTGGGCCAAAATTCACAGACATATAAATAAAACACAGGCTAAAAAGAACAGTCAAATGTAAAATGAGGCAGTGCTGCTACACTGTATGTAAAAGTAATGCAGTTTAACACCATTGGCTCCACCCTACAGAATCCTGGGATTTGTAGTTTTGTGAGGCACTAAGCACTCTTTGGCAGAAAAGGATAAAGTCCTTGTAAAACTACAAATACCCCCAAATGCTTATCCACTCAGATTTTGATTTATAGCACAATCCTACACAATCCTGCTGTAAATTTTAGTAAATTCAATTGTATCCTTCTGAACACATCATAAAGTCACCACAGCCATCTGGCCTGAGGCCTTCCTCTCTCTACTTCCCTCCATCTTGCCTAGCATTATTGACTTTTCAAGTGCCATTCTCTCATGATGTGGCCCAAAAGTAGGAGAGCCTCAAACTGATAATCTTGGCCTGTGTCCACGCTGGAGAAATAACCTGGTTTGGCACCGCTTTAACTGCCATGGCTCAAGGCTATGGAATTCTGGGAGTTGTAGTATGTTGTGGGGCCCAGAGCGGAGCTTGGCTCGGGCAATTCTGACTTTCACTCTCAATTGTATATTTTTCCTCTTTAGGATATTTTGTAGTTCTTTCATAGCTGCCCTCCCCATTCTTGGGTTGCATCTGCACTGCAGAAATAATGTAGTTTGACACCTTTAGTTGCCCTGGCTCAATAACATGGAAGCCTGGGAGCTGTAGTTTCATGCCCTTGATAAACTACAATTCCCAGAATTCCATAGCACTGAGCCATGGCACGTCAAAACGGATTATTTTTGCATCCTTAAATCCAAAACACACTGCAGGAATAATCCAGTGTGAGACTGCTTTAAGTGCCCTGACACAGTGCTAGGGAATTCTGGGAAGTGTAGTTTTGTGAGACATTGAGCCTTCTCTGTCAGAGAGAGCTCTGGTGTCACAACAAACTATAATTCGCACTGAGCCAGGGCAGTTAAAGCAGTCTCACACTGGATTATTCCTGCAGTGTGTTTTGGACTTTAGTGGTCGTCGTTTTGCTAAACCGCATTAAAGGGCCCAGGCGTTTGAAAGAGAATGAAAACAAACGGCCTCCTCGCGCACGGCCGGTCAACGTCACGACGAGACCGCCAAGGCGCGCCAATTGGCTCCTGCCGAAAAGGGGGCGGGGCTTGACGCGTCACGATGGGTATAAATAGACGCGCGGCGGCGGCGGGCGGCCCTTTTCGTAGGAAGTTAGACGAGAGGGTAGGTGCTTGTCTGCCTTGTTCCGGAAAGCGGCCGCCATTTTGTTTCGTGGGACTGAAATAATAGGGAGGGAGAGAAGGACGGAGGCTTCCTTTCGGATGCAGGGAAGGGAATGGTAAGCCTGACGTAGGCGGGGAAAGGGCCCCAGGAAGAGTAAGGCCGAGGCGGTGGTTGTGGGTGGAGGGGCTTGGACCCTTCAGTCCCGCCATTCTTCACCGCCTGAAAGGAGGGCAGGGACTGGAGAGGGGCTGCGGTCCGTGCCTCTTGGGAGACGTCTCTCAGGCCTTGGAAGTGGGAGCCCCGCATTTGCCTCGGGCTCCCCGCAGGAAGGATGGCTCCTGGGAGTGTGCCGCCTGGCTTCTTGCCAGCCAGCCCCCGTGGGTTAGAGAGAACCGGGGTACAAAAGTGCAGCTGAACTGAAATGTTGAATGAAGCCATCTGCGCTGCGGAAATGGTGCAGTTTGACACCACTTTAAACTACATCTCCATCCTATGGAACCTTGGGATTTGTAGTTTTACCATGTCTTTAAGCCACCCCTGAAAAGGATGATGGAGCCTCTTTGCAAACTACAAATCCCAGGATTCTGTAACATGGAGCCATGGCTGTTAAAGCAGTGTCAAACTGCCATCATTTCTATTGTGTAGACACACCCTGCCCCACCAGTGAACTGTTTTTATTTTATGTGCGTTAGAGTTGTTTTTTAAATTATTATTATTATTTTTAAATTGAATATATATATATATATACACACACAGAGTGTTACACATGCTCCCTTCCCCTCCTGCTTGTTAAAAGAGTTTAGAATAATTACCCTAAACTTTCCTTCCTTATACTAGCAAGGCTTGTGTTGTTTTTAATACATACTTTACTGCCTTTTCTTCATTATTATTCATTCCCTTATTCTTCAGATTAATTCTCTTTGCTCAAGTGAGCATCCTTGCCTATAATTTTACTACTCTCTTATCACTTGACCCCAATATTTCTGTACAAAAGGACAGCCCCACCACGTTTGTGTGTAGAAACCCTTGGGCCGTTCAAATTCTTTGTTTAAAGTGGATTCCCTGTGGCCTTCTGTCTACAGATGCCACCCATTGCTAATGTATCTGTGGAGCTGGAAGCCTGGGACGAGGCATGGTTGTACCTTGGGATTGTAGCTGTCCTGAAACATTGCTGGCTGCTGTGATGATTTCTCTTAGCGTGTTAGACTGCTGACGCACATGAAGAGAGATTGAATCTGAGCCTCCAGCATCGGTTGGCTATGCCAGTACCTCTTTCCTCAATTGCACCTGCTTGTTGTCATATCAGTGAAACTTGGTCAGTGTCATCATTGATCCCAAAGTGCATGATGTTGTGCCAGAAGTGACTAAAGTGCAAGATGGAGAAGATTGAGGCTCACAGTATGATAAAGTTCTTGCATTTGAAGGGTAATAGTGCCCAGCAAATTCATGAGATGATGGTAGTTTATGGAAATAATTGCCCATCTTATGACACTATTGTGAGGTGGAAAAGGAATTTCCAAACTGGTCACATGTCCCTCACAAATGAGCCAAGATCTGAAAGACCATCATTGATGCATAGGTGCAAAGCAAGCCCTTGGTACCTACTCTGAATTTTGCTCTGCTTGTTTATAGGTCCTGCAAGATTCTACCTTGATGTTACGGAATGGAAAACCCTGCAAGCAACTGTTGCTCCTTGATAAAGTATTGTTGAGAGCATGCACTCTTATGTAAATAAAAGTTCCAAGAAAACTGTGTGGACCCTTTCTTAATAGGCTCAAAGCACTGCCTTTAAACTGGTGCATGGCCTCCTCATGGCCTCACTGGCTACGCTGCAGTGCAAAAATAAAGAACTTGCTTATAACTGATGTTGCTCAGCTGAAAACTGAGTGATATTTTTAAAGGCAAGTTACATTTCATCCCATAGCTATACTTTGCTACATTTAAAAAAATCAGTAGGAAATTGCAGAATGTTTACATTTGGACCACCAGAAAGTTATGATCCAGGACCTGCGTGTTTCTGGTTTATAGGAAGAACTGGACAGGTTGTACATTTGCGTGGGGGGTGTGTGATTTACATGAATAAAAAGTTCTCATGTAGTGAGCATGAAAATAATATGTCTATTTTGGTGGACAAACTATAGTCTTAATGAAGTTGGAATGAAAGGTCCAGCTGCAAGGAAAAAGAATCTGTAAGCATTTAGAAAGGAATGCCATAATCACAATAAGTCAACATGGGTTTCTCAATCTCCTTTTCTGATAATTACCAGCTTGGTAGATGGAGGGATTTCAATAAGGCTTTTGACAAGGTCTCCCACAATGTTCTTGCAAACAAGCCACTAAAATATGGGCTAGAGTAGACAGTACAGCTGTTACGTGGATTTGTAAATGGCTGTCTGGCCGAACCCAAGGGATGCTCGGCAATGTCCTCTTCATCCTGGAGAGAAGTGACCAGTGGGGCGCTGCTGGGTTCTGTCCTGGGCCCGGTGCTATTCAACAGAAAAGTGCCGGATACAGGAATAGAGAATGCTTATCAAATTTGCAGATGACACCAAATTAGGAGGAGTGGCTAATACCCCAGAGGACAGGATCAAAATGATCTTGAAATAGAAAGCTGGGCCAAAACTAACAATTTCAATAGAGAAATGTAAGGGCAAAAAAATGAAGTCAACAGATGAGGCGGGGGGGGGGGGAATACCTATGAAAGGGATCTAGGCGTCCTAGTAGACCACAAACAGTGATACAATAGCTAAAAGGTCCAATGCAATCCTAGGCTGTATCAATAGAAATACAGTATCTAAATCAAGGGAAGTAGTAATGCCACTTTGTTCTGCTTTGGTCAGGCCTCACCTGGAATACTGCATCCAGTTCTGGGCACCACAATTCAAAAAGGATGTTGAGAATCTGGAGCATATCCAGAGGAGGGCAACCAAAGTGGTGAAGGGTCTGGAAACCATGCCTAGGGAGTTGGGTATGTTTAGCCCAAGGAAGAGAAGGTTAAGAGGGGATATGATACAGTATTCCTATTTATTTGAAGGTGAGTCACATTGAAGATGGAGTGACTTGGTTTTTTGCTGCTCCAGAGAATAGGACCCAGAACAATGGATGCAAGCTACAAGGGAAGATTCCATGTCACAGAGCTGTTTCAACAGTGGAACACACTCCCTTGGACTGTGGTGGAGTTTCCTGTAGAGATTTTTAAACAGGCTGAATGGCCATCTGTCAGGGGTGCTTTGATGTGAGTTCCTGCATGGCAGGGAGTTGGACTGGGTGGTCTCTTCCAGCTCAGATTCTATGCTGTAGCCAGTTGTGAGGGATACTGGGTTGACCAGTCTGTTACTGGTTTTCTTAGGCCAGCTACTTGTGTTGGCAAGATCAAAAACCACATTTGTTGTACAGCAAGGGTGAGGAACCTCTTTCAGCTCAGAAAGATAGAAAAGAATTGGGCAACTCCATGCTGGTAGAGTTTGCCTTCAAGTTGTTTCCAAGGTGAAGCTATCATAGTGTTTTTGTGACAAATTTCTAAAGAGACGATTTCCCATTACCGTTATCTAAGGCTGAGAGATTGACTTACCGAAGGTCACCCAGTGGATTTTCATGGCTGAACAGAGATTCAAGCCCTGTTCCTCAGAGTCTTAGTCCCAGCGTTTGTGGTCTTTTTACCCTTTGAGGATTGGTAAAGTTCTAGGAAGCTACAGAAAGATGGTATCATTAGGAGAGGAAAAGTAATTGTGTAGAGAACCTCAGGGGCAATGCAGCAGCTCCTAAAGGTTTGCCAGTCCAGTTGCATAGGCAATCACTACTACAGTGCTACAACCATGCACTGCCCAAAGCTCTTGGACTAGCACCACCTATGATTCAGAAATAACTTCAACACAAGTTTGACATGGGATAAATTTATTTCAGAAAAAGCAAGCCCACTGTATTAACCCACATAGTCTAATTATGAAGTGCAATGAAGTCACTTGTGTCAAATCTGAAGGACTGTTTATACACATTAGTGCATCTAGTCTTTAGACTTTGATTGTTATTGCACATGGAAAAAGAGCCGTGGACAAGACATGCAGACTTTAGGAAGAGGCAGATGTTTTCATAGAATAAGAGCTGGGACAGTACACAAAATGGAATGGTCACAGAAGTTGTAGGTAACAAAAATAAGTGTCCAAATAATAGGAACATTTAAATATATTAAATGCTTATTTTCTTTAAAGGTGTTTCAGGCAAGGTGCATTTTTAAAAAAACAAACCTCAGTTTGCTTCATTTAGAGATGGCAAATCATGAGAAGTTTTATACACAGTAACTGAACACAATGTACAAAAAAGATTTAAAAACCACTTAAAGCAGTACACTATTAAATGGTGATCTAGCTCACCTACTTGTAAACTAAATTAACATTCTCTCAATATAAGTTGGCAATATTGAGTATTAAGAAAACACTCATTACTGGTGTTGATCATTGTTTATGTAGTGTTCAAAATGGTTACTGATTTAATGTGCATGTTTAGCTAAAATGTCCATATAGAAAAGGAACAGCAAGTTCTCTGGAGTGCTGGCCATAACCAGTAGTGCTTTGGAGTCCTGTGGCACTTCCACACTAATACCATCTAATGGGATTTGATTAAAAGATGACAAAAGTAGTTGCAATCAAGCTCAGCGCCTCTTTAGGTGGTGTCAAAAGGTGACAAAAAGGAGTGGCTTTACTCTGCGTTATGCACAAAGTGAATGCAAGACAATTCAGTCAGGTTGAATGAGTCCATCTATACAAGGTAACTAATCATTTCTAGTGCATAAATATATGCATGCACACACAGAGCACATTAGACATTTCTGTGTGTGTTCATGTCTCCACATTCATTGTTAAATCACAAGCCACCAGTGATTGTACCTCACTAAAGGCTGACTATGGTTTGGTCTAAATGGCTTTGCCTAATTTCTCAGAGCTTGGAACAGTTAAACGTTTGGGAATTATAACTCCCCAAAATGATTTGCCTCCATGCTCTGCACAATTTCTAGATTCCTCGCCAACCAATTCTGTGTGTTTGCATGTTTTATATGGCTACTTGTTTCCCAAAACATAATTTTGTATGAAAAAATAAGTTATTATGCATAATCCACATGAAGTGATTCACAATATCTCCTAAACATCCAATTTACATTCTTAACTCTGGAAAACATTTCAAAATTGCTTGACACAAGCTATCAGACTGCAGAAGTGAAAGAACGTGCAAGTTCATTTTGCACCACCAACTGCCTGAGAGAGAAGGGTTGCAGAAGGTCTTCCAGTTACACAGATTTATTTCTTATAGGGGACAGATTTCAGGTGGCTGCGTGAGACAAGCCTATGTGCATTGCCAATGTTGCATGCCAACAAACAACACCATGGGTGTCAAAGCTGGATCAATTGCAACTGGTGGGAGCTTCCCTAATTACTTACTGCAAAATATTACACATTAACTTCTATGTTGAAAGCCCAACAGCAGCAACTGCAAAGACCACTTTAGAAATCGAATTAGTGCTCAAGTGACTCAAGTACATAGGAGCAATACTTGGATAACAGGAGCAACAATTGGCATAAGCAATCCTCTTCAAAAAGCAAAATAACACATGGCACAAAGACAAAAAAAATATTGAGACAGGTTCATTTTAAAAACAATAAAAACAATTTGTTAATACTGTAAACTGCAGTCTTCACATTTCATGGCTGATCAGTAGCATCTGTGACAGACTCTTTCAGAGGACACACAGATGAGCGTGGATCCATGGCTGAGTGCATTAGAGGAATATAAACGTCGTCCATGTTTGGCATGACAAAAATTTTCTGCAAGATGTAAAAATGTATTAGAACATTGTTCAAAGAACCATAATCAAGTAAAATGTGTGTTGTTCCTTGAGTTGGAATGACATTTAAAAACAACAACTAGGTGAAGAAAATGACAGCACTATTTTGATCTTTGGACAGAATTTTTACAACATTACTCTAAATGGAATATTTTTGTAAATGTACCTTATTAGGGATAGAACTATTAAAATGGCTTGCAATACAATATGTCCAGCCATATCATTCTGGGCAGAAACAAGCTTTCTGTTTGAAAATGTTACAATAATCTGTACATTCAACATACCTCTGTATTCCTCATTAAACCTTACTGAAGAAAAGTGAAATAAAGCAACTCTCCGTCTCCATATCACAACACAAGATACTTAGGTATTCACCAAGGCAGCGTAAATATCTTTCAGAAGCACAGCAAAACAATCTGAGCTGGCATTAAGCCACTGCACAGTCACTGTAATCTGTTCTTACATACAGCTCACTTCAATTGTTAGTTTCATCTTATTTGTAATATAACATGTAAATAATATATATTATTTTTATTTAGAATATTTCTGTATCACCTCCCAGCCCACAAGGGCTCCTGAGGCAATGAACAAATAATAACAAAATGCATACATAAAAACATTTTTAAAATACATTAAAATACTCTCAGTGCCATCTGGAACAGCATTATTTTAGCTGCCCACTGGATGGTTAAAAGAGATGGGGCCAGCCTCACTTCCTTGGGCAGGAGGTTCCACAGTTGACATACTGCTACAGAGAAAGCCCTGTTACATGCACCCATCAACCTAACTTAAGGAACTATTGAGACATGTAACAGAGCATGAGGATCTAAAATTTCTGGCAGGCTCATGTATCTATGGGAGGTGGTGGTCTTTTAGTTATCTTGGCCCCAGGCCATTTAGGTCTTTGTAGGTCAACACCAGACTTTGAATTTAGCTCAGAAGCCAGTTGGAAGCCAGTGTTATATGGTCTCTAAAACGCAAACTTGACACCAGTCTGGCTGCTGCATTTTGCACTAACAGCAGCTTCCAAACACTTTTCAAGTACAGCCCCACTCCGAGTACATTGCAGTAGTCTAATTAAGAGGTAACTAAAGCATGAACCTTTAGCCCAATTTGCCTTCCCCAAGAAACAGCACAGCTGGTACAAGAGCCATAGCTGGCCAAAGGTGTTCCTTGCCACTGCAGCAACCTGGCTTTTCAGGAGCAGTACTGAGTCCAAGAATACCCCCAAGATATGAACCTGGTCTTTCAGAGGGAGAGCAACCCCATCCAGAACAGGCTGTGATCTCAACCCCAGGATAGTTTTCCTACTGGCCAACAGCACACCCATCCTGTCTAGATTAATTTTCACATCCATTCACCCACATCCAGTCCTTTACTGTATCCAGAGGATTCAGTTCTACCTGAGCCTCCTTGGCATCAGTTGTAAAGGAGAGATACAGCTGTGTAGCATCAGCATACTAACAACATCCGCCAAAGCTCCAGATGACTTCACTCAATGGCTTCATGTAAATGTTAAAAAGCATAGGTGTCAGTACTGATGGCCAAATGGCTAATGGTCAAACGGCTGAACATCAGTCCCCTGCAGCACCCTCTGGGAACGTTCAGCCATGAAAGATTGGAGCCACTGCAAAGCAATGCCTCCAATTCCCATATCACCCAAATGACCCAGGTTACCATAGTCATTGTTACCAAATGCAACTGAAAGATACAGGAGGACCAACAGGGATTCCCTCCCCCGTCCAACTCTCAGTGTAGGTCATCCACCAAGGTGACCAAGGCCTGAAACCAGATTGGAATGTATCTAGGGAATCCATTTCATCCAAGAAAGTCTGGAGTTATGTTGACAGCATTTGGTCTAGAACATTGCTCAGAAAGGGGAGATTAGAGACTGGCTGCTAGTTACCTAGGGAGATTTGGTCCAATTAAGTTTTTCCCCCTTCAATAAAGGCCTTACAATTGCTTCTTTTAGAGAGGTTGGAAGGATTTTCAAAGAAGGATTTATAATCTCCCTCGCCCAACTGGCCAGTCCTCTCCTTTGGAAGCTTTAAATTAGCCAGGATGGATATGGGTCTGATAGACAATTGTCTGGCCTCATCCCTCTCACGAACTTGTCCACATCACCATCTTGAAAAACACGAAATGTATTTAATAAAGCCATACAATCCTTCGGCCTATGAGGGAGAGAATAGGCTGGCCCAGCTCCATCAGGGCTAGCCTGAAGATAGAGGCTCCTCCCTCCATAACTGTCATCCTTCAGCCTGGGAGGGAGTGAATAGGCTGGCCCAGCTCCACCAGGGGCTAGCCTAAAGAAGAAGAGCCCTCCCTCCAGTCCATCTGCCTTGGTCCAGGCATCAGAGGGAGAGAAGAACCACTGGACCTCATTCCCTTCCCCACCACCATCCCCTTCTCCTTTTGTGTCGCGTCTTTTAGATTGTAAGCCTGAGGGCAGGGAACCGTCTTATTAAAAATAATAATTGTAAGCCGCTCTGAGGGCCATTAGGGCTGAAGGGCGGGATATAAATAACGTAAATAAATAAATAAATAAATAAAAGTATGTGCCTAGGGCCCTACCGCCTGATCTGATGTGGAAGACTGGTGACTATTTTTCCCCAATGTCCCTCACTGTGCCTCCTGGGTAGAAAAAGTTAACTAATGACACCTATGTATGCTTTGCAGAAATATTTATCCCTCTTGACTTTTCCACATTTTGTTATGTTACTGCCTGGAACAGAAATGGATTTAATTGGCATTGTTACCACTTAATATACATTGAATACTCAGTACTGGGAAGATGTGAAATATCTTTATTTTGGCATAAATGTTAAGTAAACAAAAACAAATGGATTTTATGTTGCATCAGTATTCACTCCCTTTTCTGTAATACTCTAAATAAGCTCTAGTCTAGTGCATTGACTCCAGAATTCACCGAAGTACAGTGAGCCTGTGCCATATATGGGCTCGTTATAGGTGGCTTTCAGCTTACACTAAAGCTGCCCGGGAAATGGGAGAATGGTGTATACACATGGCTGCGCAGCGAGCACAAGCCCCATTATATCCAATAGGGCTCCAACATACACACTTTTTGCTTTACATGGGGTGGTTGTGTCTGGAACGGATCCCCCACATAAAGCAAGTGCCCACTGTAGTTGAATTCAGTCCACCTGTGTGAAACTTCAGTGCCAAGTGATCTCAAATTAAATACAACTGTTACTAGAATGGCCCAGAATTTATTGGAGAACATAAAAATACATAATGAAACCCAAGGAGATATTAAAACAAGCCTGGGATAATTTTTGGCAAAGTACCAACCAGGGTTGAGTCGTGCAAAATATCCCAAATTATGAATTTTCTCTACTGCACCATTACGTGTTATTACAAAGAGAAACAATATGGCCTAATGGTGACTGTGTCTAGAGAAGGCTGTCCAACAAAACTCAGTGGCAAGGTAAGGGGAGTGTTAATCACAGATGTAACCAAGAGGCCAGTGTAAATGAAGGAGCTGTAGAGATCTACAAATGAGGCAGGAGTAACCACCCATTGGACAACTATTACCTGATGAAGCAAACCGATATCAAAGCATGAACAAAGGCATGTGGGAGTATGTAAAAAGACATGTGGGAGACACAACAAATGTGGGAAACATTTTGAGTCTGGGGAACTACTTGGCCTTGCCACAAAAACGCTGTATGGGGCATAAAAACCAATAGTGTTCTTTCCATGAGAACACCATCCCCACAGTGAAGCACAGTGGTAGCAGCATCATGTGGAAATATATTTCCTTGGAATAAACTGCGAAAATGGTCAGGATTGAAGGCAAGATGGAAGGAGCTATCTAGAGCAGGGGTAGGCAACCTTTTTG
>NC_056523.1:157798074-157834181 GCF_019175285.1 Sceloporus undulatus | reverse complement strand
GCTTGCTCCCCTTGCCTGCCGCTTGCCCCCCTTGCCCACCTCCTCCTGATAGGCCAAAGGCTCCGGTGGCAATCGGCGGCAGGACCAGGCTGGGGCCGGTCCCAAGGCCTTGCCGGGCCGCATCCGGCCCGCGGGCCGCAGGTTGCCTACCCCTGATCTAGAGGGAAACTATTTCAGTCTGGAAGGGACCTGAGACTAGGTCTGAGGTTCATCTTCTAGCAGGACAATAATCCTAAACACACAGTCAAAGGAACACTGGAGTGGTTTAGAAATAAGAACCAAACATCTCATAATGGCCCAGTCAATGCCTAATTATGAATTTGTGCCAAGACTTGAAATATCAGTTCCAGGTTGTAATATAAGAAAATGTGGAAAAGTCAAAAGAGAAGATTACTACTTCTGCAGGGTAGAATTAAAACAGCTGTCTGAAGAAAAATACCTGGAATTCTTGTTCCAATTTTTTTTCTATCCACTCAGTCACATGAACCAAAGTCACTTCTCTTTCACCAAGCTTTGGCCGAGCTTTGAGCTCCAAGTAAGGTGGTTTTCGGAAACCGTACCTAAACAGAAGAAATAATAAACTATTACACTGGCCTGTTTATCAGGTCTGTTTCTCAGCTCTTTCTCTAAGCTGCTCAAGGAAATACACATTTTCCTCCAGCCACTGCCTTTTTAGATCAGCAAGGTGAACACACATGGCTACTTCAATAGCTATTTCGTGCCTGATCAGTGATTTCAAAATGTGACAAAGCTGTACAGTCTCTGCAGTATGTGTGTATGGTGGAGGAGGCTGTTTTAAACTATATTAAGATTTTTTTTCCAGTTCAGAGTATGCAGATATACCTTACCTTTAACTGATCTATTTCAGCAATGTTGCGAAATTCTAATACAGAATTAAAACAATTTTGAGGGTAATAGATCAAACAGCAGTTAACAAGGCTTCACATATTTTCATCCAGACAGTTTAGTAACACAAATAAATGTGTCTGGCTTCAGACTCATTCTAGATGTACGGTATTTAAAATTAGATCAAATATTCAAAAGAAGTAAGTTCAATTGTTGCTTGATCTCAAATACATTTCCAGCATATAAATTTGTCATCTTAAATATGCTACTTAACCAGATCACAGGTAACTACTGCTGTTACAGCACTTTATATTATGAAGTACATGGGCAGGATCTGGCAGCATCTCGGAGACTGAAATATTTTAACATAAGCTTTCTTGGACTCCAGTCCACTTCATCAGATGCAAGCTTATGTTGAAATATTGCTAACTCTTAAAAGTGCTGCTAGATCCTTCATCCAGCAACAAACTAATACAGTTATCCTCATGAAAATAAAACTTCATCATGAGTTTCTCTCCAAGACAATCGGAATGAAAATTATATCTTTACATTCCCCAATCCTGCTAGAAAGGTTAAAATACATGCCAATATTAAATTATATATTGAAAAGAATAACACTCTATAAGATCATCTAGGGGATTAGTTTCCTCAAATTTAGTTAAGGCTTTATTTCCCATGACATGAACATTATTACCAGAAGATACTTGGATGATAATGGAATCTGACCTTGCAATCTCTCAAAAATACTGCTTAGAAGTAAGTCCTACTGTGCTGTGGAGCTCATGCCCTAGCAAGTGTGTTTAGACTGCAGCCTTAATTTCCTTTGTATAGTTTCCCCAGACTGTCAATAAACTGCAAAAACATATTTTCTCCCTTGATTTACTTTTAGCACTTAGAAGTGTTAAGACCAATACTTATTCTCAGTAATACCCCCCTTAATATTCATCTTTTGTGATCCCTTAAAAAAATGAATAAAGTAAAATGCATTTAAAGGAATTTGGAGAAATGTCAGGTTTAGGAGTAAATTGGAATCAATCAGTGTTAATGTTGTTTAATTATACAAAAACAGAAGAATAGGAATTTTTAAAGGATAAAAAGATAGATATAAAATTAAAAGATACAATTAAATATTTAGGTATAAAAATTACAAAAACTACAAGAACAAAATTATAAAAAATTAAGAATAGAAATTAAAAGGAAATTAGAAGAATATACAGCGCGTCCGCGTCATACGCGAGCGCGCCATATGCGGCTTGAGCTTACGCGCTCAAGCCGCGGGGTGCGCGCGGGGCCGAAGGGGCGGCACGTCCCATTCAATTGAATGGGTGCGCGCCCATTGCGCCCCGCCGCGCCACTGTGCACGAGCCCCATTGGAAACAATGGGGCTTGAGCATAGGCGGAATTTGCCTTACGCAGCGGGATCCAGAACGGATCCCCGCGTAAGGCGAGGGCCCACTGTAAAAATATTAAATTATCATGGTTTGGTAGAACTGCATTAGTAAAAATAAAAATTCTGCCTAAGATACATTTTTTGTTTAGGATGTTGCCAATACAAATATCAGATGCTGAAATAAAAAACTGGCAAGTATTAGTGAATAATTACTGTAACGGGAATACAAAAGTAAGGATTAATAAAAGATATTGGTATAAACCTCAAAAGGATGGAGGATTGGGTCTCCCAAATTTAAAACTGTATTATAATGCAAAACAATTAAGATATATTATACATGAAATTATAGAGAAAGGGGAATTAGACTGGTTGGAGATGGAAACAATAGAAATAGAGAAAAAAAATCAAAAATATATTTTCCAAAGATTTTACTATGAAAGAAATAAAAGAAATAGAAAACCCCCTTTTAAAGAATATATTAGAGATTTGGAAAAAACAAGAAAAATTAATGCCTGCTATCTCACCATTAACACCAGTTATAATGTTTTAAAAATTCCCAATAAATTTAAAGGAAGAACTAGGGAAAGAGCTAAGAGATCAAGAAATATGTAGGCTAAAAGAATGGATGAAGATAATGAAGGAGAAAGGAAAGATAAAGGAGAAATTGCAAAGATTAAAATTAACCTGGCTTAATTGTATTCAATTGGAACAATGGACAAAAAACTGGGAGAGAAAAATTATAGAGTTTAGAGAATATACGAAATTTGAACAATTGATTAGGCAAAGGGACAGTATAGGGGCAAATGAAACTTTGAAAGGTGTTCCAAGTGAAATATATAAATTATTATTAAAATATAATGAGAAAGAAGACTATCTTAGGACAATATGGGAGGAGGATCTAGCACAAACAATAAATGTTCATGATTGGGGGGAAATTTGGAATCAACATCATTTAAAAAATTTATCCATATGAATAAAGGAGAATTATTATAAAATAATTTGGAGATGGTATTTATTGCCAGTAAGGTTAAGCCATATAAATAAGAATTATTCAAGGCTATGTTGAAGGAGGTGCCAAAAAATAGGTACTTATATTCATATGTGGTTAGGGTTGCCATAAGTCTGGACCTCTAAACCGGGACAAATGTAGGACAAATTTTTCACATGTAGGGCACATTTTTTTTAAAATGGAGGACACACGAAAAAAAAATGATGGTTTTAACAAATGTTAATATAAATTCATGTTTCTTAGGCATGATCAAAATGGAGGACATTTGGGCATTATTCCTAGACAGATGACAGAAATGTACTTTCCTTTCTGGCCACCCCTCTCCCCCCATTCCAAACAGCACATTGGGGCATTGAACATGGCTTTACTTAGCATGGCCTCTTGCATATTTCAAAGGCTTATTTGATAACCAAACTCTTTGGGTTTCACACTGAACATGCTATGCATACTGAATATGTCAAAGTGGTTTAACAAGAAGTGGGTTTGCCCTCGGATTCAACTGTACTTCTCAGAAGTGTGTACTTGGTCAAGGGACTTTGGTTTTCCCCCCACTGCGCATGAGTTTGTAAAAATCAGAGCAACTTACATTGGTCGTGCCTCAGAAGCTGGCTCATTTCATCATCATCATCATCATCATCAATCATCACTATCATCTTTCCTCCTCCTCTCTTGTTTCCTCTTGTCTTTATTTCTTCCTTCCTCCCCTCTGTCCCTCCTCCTTCCTTTCCTCCCTCCTCCTCCTCTGCCTCCCAGGCCCAAGCGGAGGAGAGGTGGGTGGGTGCTTCCTTGGCGCGCTCCCCCCGCCCGTGCGCCAAGGCAACAGGCAGGCAGCCACCCACCTCCGCCTTGCGCGCCACCGCGCTAGGCGCTTGCCTTGGGCCCGGCAGGCGGAGGCAGAGGTGCCTGCCTGGCTTGGCGCTCCCCGCCTGCGCGCGTATCAAGGCAGCAGGCAGGCAGCCACCCACCTCCGCCTCAGCCTCCTCCTCTGCCTCTGCCTCCCAGGCCCAAGGAAGTGCCCAGCGCGGAGGTGCGCGGGGCGGAGGAGGCGGTGGATGGTTGCCTGCCTGCTGCCTTGGCGCGCGCGCGGGCGGGGAGCGCCAAGCCAGGCAGACACCTCTGCCTCCTCCTCCGATTGGCGCGGCCTGGAATGGAGGAGGAGGTGCGCCTCCTGCGCCCGCGCACGCCCGCGCCTCCCTCCCCCGCCTGGCTGTGCCACCCACCTCCTCCTCCGTTCCAGGCCACATGGCCGTGTGCAGAAGGCACACCGCCTCCTCTTTCGCTTCCTCCACGCGGCCGCGCAGCCTGGAATGGAGGAGGAGGAGGTGGGTGGCGCGGGGGGGGTGGCGGGGGAAGGTGGGTTGGTGCTGCTTGGGCCCCGAACCGGGGGCTGGGGGCCAAACTGGACTGGGACTGGGAGGGGGCCCCCAAAAGTGGATTTGTCCCAGGGGCCGCCGGGATATAGCATCCCTATATGTGGTGGGGTTGTAGAACTGTAAAGAAATTTTGGCAGGTACTATTTAAAGAAATAAAAGAAATAATAGAAATTGATCTAGAATTTAGTCCAAAGACAGCATTGCTATCTATATATGATAAGATTAATTGCACCCAGGCTATAAAGGATTTAATTACAAATTTATTAACAGCAGTGAGATTAATGATAGCAAAAAAGTGGAAAGATCAGGGAGATCTACAAATACAAGATTGGTATAAAGAGATATGGCAAATAGCAATTACTGATAAGTTAACTTGTGGAATTGTAAAAAAGGAATAATGAAGAGAAATGATTTTGAAGCGATATGGAAAATATTTGTACAAAAGGCTTTAGTAAAAGAAGGAGGTGTTTTATCTCCACAGGAAGAGTTACAATTTTGGAGGGTAGAGTAATAAGAAGATACTAGGCTCTGGTGATGGGGAGCACTTGATGGAAGGTGGGGGGAATAAGAGGAGAGAAAAGAATTATAAAATGAATTAGTGTTATATACCTTAGTGTAATTATGAAAAGTATATGGTGAAAAGAAATATGAATTAGATTTAGACAAAGTACCGTACTAAAGAATGGGATATACTGTTATATATCATATATATGTGGAATATTATGTAAAAGTTTTCATATATTATTGTAAGTAGTTATAATACTAATAAAGATATTAGAAAAATATTTTTTAAAAAGAGATTCATCTTTTGCAACCCATTGTCCTAAGCAGCAAAGCTGCTTCATAATATTTTAAACAGAGAAAAACTAATCCTCTGTTATGAATTGACTTCAGGATTTTAGTAGCTTTATTTCTTTCTTTAGCCTAATAAAATAGTTTGTTTTGGCCAGCTTTTTAAAACCTGCAAGTCTACAAAATAAATTTAATAACGATGAACATTTTGGACGTAAGACACCGCCACAATAGATAGGGGTCAGTCATGTAAAGCCCAGCTAGAGTCTGAAGTGGTATACCAGATTGCCACCAAATGAATATATGGTTTAAGTAACAACTGTTAATGGGAACTAATAGTGACATCCCAATGTATTATTAAAAAGTGTATTATTAAAAACATTTTACGTTAAAATCACTCACAGCATGCACAAAAATAATAAATCAAATTTCTGTTATGACAGTTTCAAAAGAACAAATGACAAATTATACAGCTCTTGAGAGTGACAGTTTTGAAACTTGTGGAGTTATATTTTCTTCACAATACTTACCATATTCTATCAGTAGGTGGTGGAGGAATGTTAACTGCTAATGTTCCTTTACATTCTTGTACCTCAACAGTTAGCAGCAGT
Organism: Sceloporus undulatus; assembly: GCF_019175285.1. Lineage (NCBI taxonomy): Eukaryota > Metazoa > Chordata > Lepidosauria > Squamata > Phrynosomatidae > Sceloporus > Sceloporus undulatus. The sequence goes on along the minus strand of NC_056523.1, from coordinate 157,828,160 downwards.
GGGGTATTTGAGACCTCTTCAATCTTTTTCTTGATGAATTCGGTCTCAGTTGCTTTCTGGAAATATTTTGACTTGGTAATTTTATCCACAAATCTCATAATTTTACTTGTTCGATGCCCTCCCACATACCTATGAGAAAATAAAGAAGACATCCAAATGAATTTACAGCAGTCCCTGGAAAATAAAGGTTCTTTATGTTTTGTACTATTCTGCAGCCATAAATATAGAAAATGTGAGGTCAAGGGTGGCCACTCTACTGCCTTAAGTCCATTAAGAGGAATGGGGGGAAGGATTCATGGCACTGCTGAACAAGAGTAGAAAGCCCATCAGCCTTGCTATGGCATAGAGCAAGAATGATATCCAGATATTCTTGGATTACCACTCCAACATGGCTAATGAAGGTAGAAGAGAGAGATGATTCATAACTTTATGTAAGGAACTATGCAAAATACAGTAGTGCAAAATGTAGCCCTGCAGGCACTACAGCAATACACACTGCCCTTTTTGATATTCCCACCATCAGTTCCAATTTGCTAAATTATTCAGGCTTTTTTGGATATGCTGCACTGATCTACATGTTTGTCAATAACAAAATCTTTGGTATGCACCAGCATTCAGATGGTTAGCATTATCAAAAAGCCAAGAGAAACCCATATATGTTTACAAGCAATTAGCAACTGATTTTTCTTTTGGCCAAAACACTTCCCCTTTCCAGATGGTGCTAGCAGTGTGACAGTTGGCTATTTTTAACCAGCAAATGGGTTTCTTGCAACATGAATTGGCATAATAAATGGCAATTTATTCACCACTTTCTTTGCCTTCTTTCTTTGCCTCCAGGAGACACTAAGAAACATGGGCTTGAGCATTATTTCTGAAGCAACGTACGGTAGATATAATCCTTTCTTTTGCCACTATCATCTTATTCTTTATTTATCTGTTTACATGATGCACTACATAGACAATTCATAATGATTAATTTGACAGTTCCCTGCCTTCTGGTTTACAATCTAAGAAGACACTACACAAAAGGAAAAGGAGAGGACAGTGAGGGGAGAAGATTATGTCCAGCAGATGCTTGCTGCTCTTCTCTCCCTCTGAGGCCACAGCAATCCTGAGCAAGAGAGATTAATGGCCTGACTCTCTTCTATATTCATAAGCAGGTGTTCTAAATGTACAACAGTGACAGCAACAGAGAAATAAGATGGATGCCACCAGAGACAATGGGGATCCTACTCCTGTTCAGAACCACTAACAATTCATCTTTGATGTACCAGACAGTTCATGAATATTTTGCAGGATGTGCACAAGTGTGGTTCACTGCAGAGATGGTACTTTAAGTTTGGTAGCAGTGTGATATGCCACTTCATCACTACCCTTTCTATGGAGCAAATTATGTGCTGATGTACATAACTTATTCACACCATCTGAAGATCATAATCAATATAAAAAGGAGACCACATTTTGCTGTTTAGGGGTACATTTCAGCTGCCTGCAGGGTTTCTGGGCTCCAAGAAAAAAAGTTCAGACCCAAGCTGGCTAGGTCTGACTGAAGAAAATCTGAGTCATCTGTTCATTCTGATGACATTTTTCCAAAACCCCCAAATCATCTTCAACTTGCTTATAAGCATCTACATTTGAAAGCCACCAAGGATTTTACTGCATCCAGTTTTGCTATTTATCACTTAGACACAGTGGATTCTAAACAATCTCATGTTAGATTGTAAGCCTGAGGGCAGGGAACCGTCTGACTAAAAGATTTATGTACAGCGCTGTGTAAATTTACAGCGCTTTATAAATAAAGGTTAATAATAATGTATACAGAAACAAACTGATTGGTCTAGGAGATTGGAGAAGAAATACCTGGTGCTTATTGTAAGTACCACGTGTGGTAACACTATTAAAAAAAGAGAGACCCAAATGAAAAGAATGTCCAACTTGTGGCAGTAACTCACAAAAAATAAATACTCACCCTTCTGCTCCTGGTACTAAAGGCTTCTCACTTCCTGTTACTTCTGGAGGATCATCTTCTTCAGAGGAGCCAGCACTTGAAGATTCCTCATCACTGTCTGCAAGGCAATATGCCCTTGGCCTAAAACTGAGAAGGGTGCAGGGGGGAAAGGGAGAGACTCATTTCAGTGTGGACATAAAACTTCATTACTGTGGCCCAGGCATTCCTTCTGTCTCTCCAAGATTTTAAACTACTAATTTTTCTCAAACCATGCACTGAGACTTAGACATAACACTATACATTTTTACTTCTACCATCCTTCAACACAGCCATGTCATACCTTCCTCAAAAACAAAACAATGCAGCCAAACTGAAAGTGAAACATTTACAAGATGTCACAAATTGCATCTCCTTCATAAATAACTTTGTAGTACCATTAATTAAGAGTGCAGCAAATTAGATACTATCAAATGTGATGAGAATTTTAACAGGTGATTTAAAAAAAAAATTGATGGGACATGTTTAGTATGCCCAAATGGATTTCTCTAGATGAAACACATTTGATTTTGCAAGTGCTGTCTGTCACTTCCAGAAGAATTTTCATGCCTCTGAAGTCTATACACAAACACATTTCTTGCTATCCCTTGAGCAAGTGAGCTGAATCACATCTGCCTGTCACACTGGTTGCTAGCAGGAGCTAAACAAGAAGAGTTTTAAACAAGATAATATGGTCCTGGATTCAAAGTTTTGCTACAAGCTAAAGCTGCTCAAAAGTAAAGAATACAGGTAGTTTACTCATAGGTCTCTTTAGTGTCCACCATCTCTCATCTATAGTAATGCACTAGAAAAATTTATGTGGCATCTCTTCAGAGTGAAGGGCTACAGTGTGTGTGTGTTTGTGTAATCACTCAGTCATTAATTTTGCCATAGGATATATTCATAAAAGAGGTGGATAAATATGGTTTGAAGTGTTAACACGGGTACATTTTATTTTTAGCTAAACTGGGCTGAGTAGCAACTGTAGGGTTTTATCCAGATGAGGAATTACACTTGATTTCTCTGAGTCAGAGAGGGGGAAAAATCTTGTACAACATCTTGTTGTTGTTGCGTGCCTTCAAGTAATTTCTGATTTACAGTGACCTTCAAACAAACTTATCATGGGATTTTCTTAGCAAGTTTCTTCAGAGGGGTTTTGCCATTGCCATCCTCTGAGGCTGAGAGAGTGAGACTTGCCTAAAGTCACCCTGTGGCCAAGCTGGGAATTCCTGCTATCCAGAGACATAGTCCAGCAATCAAACCATTACCCCATGCTAATTCTCATAGCTCATACCAATACTTGTTTTTTTCCCCCACCTCTTCACCAAAAAGGCTCCCAGAGTGTCTTTTGTGGTTCTTGGGAGCTATGTGGATGTGTTCTAGAAGAGTTTATTCCTGACGTTTTGTCAGCATCTTCAGAGAATGCTGGTATGGAAGAGAGTTGGGTGTGTATGTGTGTGTGTATACTGTGTGACTCTAGGTTTGGAAGAGTGATTTACATGTTAATCTGTGTATTCTTCTGTTGTTGAATGGCAAGGTCTCAGGGTGGGAGGATATGCAAGGAGGATTTGTGTCTGCTTAATTAGTGATCCATTGCCTGCTGGGAAAACGCTGATCCTGGGTGCTTTTCATTTACATTTTGCTGGGTCTTCAATACTATTATTCAAAATAATACTCAATATTTTAAAATCACACCCAACATTTTAAAAGCAGCCAATGCTTTTCTTATCATGGCAGGGTATTTTTTTTGGGGGGGGGGATCCAATTATTAAAACTAACTAGAAAGACTCATTTAATCCATGGGAATGTAATAAAACAAAAATTGAAAATGAACTGTAAATTCCTTTGATGTAATAGATCTGTACTGGTTGGGACCTAGGACTGGTATAGGGCCAGATCTCCTGATACTAGTTTCTTTACAGCAGCTATATGTATGTGTGACTTGACTGGGTCAGAAGTACTCTTGTTTATTTCTCCCACCATATCGTTCCCCATGGTCAATGTATGTTTCTACCCCATCCTCCTTACTGCTATTGAACTGGCAGGGGGTTACAGGCCAATATCTACTCATTTTATTCAATAATCTCCTCCTTTCTATTGCTACTTCTAGGGTTAAAACTATTGTGAAGTCCAAAAATAATTTCTTGCATCACATGTAGTTTATTCTTTATTAATGTGGCCAGTAAGTATCAAATATCAAAATATCAATAAGGGACATTAGAAATTCATGACATGAAGATTTGATAATCAGGAAGTAGCTACGTATTAACATGTGTTCCATCTAAATACCAAATGAAAGAATTGATTACAGTTAACTTGGCCATGTGTTTCATTGTAAAATGAACACAGTCTATATTGATAAAGTGCATAATGTACACATGTACAGTGCGCGTGCATCATATGCAGACGCCTTTTACGCGGCTTTCAGCTTATGCTCAAAGCCGTACTGACAGGGTTGCAATGGTGTGTGCACCACCCTGCACGAGCCCCATTATTTTCAACGGGGCTGCAGCATACGTGCTATTTGCCTTTTGCGGAGGGGTCCGGAACAGGATTTTTTTTGGCATCTTGTTCCGTCTATATAAAAGAAAAAGCTTTTCAACCCTGAAATAAGAGATTCTCTTGTAATAAGGGACACTTTAGCAAACCCTGCCATTAGTGTCATTTGTGAGGTGCAGAGCACCAAAAAGAGGCACCAGGGAGGCACCTCTCCTTGCTCCACAGCAGCGCTGTAGCAACCAAATTGTGTGGCGCTGCTGCATAGCAAGAAAGGAGCGTGTGGAAGTAGCTCCTTTTCTGCGCCGTGCCAAAGTGTCAGCGCGATGATTTGCCAGCAGCGCAGCCCCATTTGGACACTGTGCTGCTGGCACATCATTATTGCGCGCACCATCTGGAAGGTGCTGCGCAGCTGCAGTGCGCCCATGATGTGCTAGGGTTGCGGGGCATGGGCACGCCCAGCCCCCAAGAATGCTAGCATGTCATGGGCGTGCTGCAAAGGGCCCATCTATACCGGGCTATTATAATCACAACAAGCAATGAAGTATCAGCATCTGATATATTCTGTGGAACAGAAGCCCAGACTTGCAAGGACATTATTGTGTATTCACTGCATGGATACAGGCAAGCTTATCACATGGCAAAACTGTTCTGGACCTATCACTTCAAGTTGCATACAAGGAATAAGGTGCTTATCTAGACAGCCTTCCAATTAAATCAGAATACAGTTGCCCCTCCTTTTTCGCAAGGGATCCGTTCCGGATCCCCTCATGAAAATGGAGTTTCGCATATATACAAATACCAATGGATAAAGTAAATTTTCCAAGCTCTGATTCCAAAGAATGCAATCTCCACATTTAGGCTCTGTAAAATATTATACTTCAGCAATGAAAGAGCAAATGTGAATTAAAACCATCCCTTATCCCCAAGGGCTTGAATATAGGCATGTGGCTGCAGGAGCACGAGCGAGTGCCTTGGGCACGCACCTCATTATTTCCCCCTCCGTTGGTCCCTCGCACATAAGTGAGGGATGCGAGTTCCAAAACTGCAAGAATGGAGGGAGAACTGAACTGGAAGTGCTCCTTTTGAAAATATCAGGAATGTACAGACATTAGAGGAAACTGAAATTTCTGAAGGAGAGATACTTGTCTCCGAAGAAGAAAAGGAAAAACATGTGACTCTCTTTGGACTACAGTTCTCAGTAGCTCTACTGATTGGGGGATTCTGGGAACAACAGCCCCCCAAAAGTAAATTTTCCAAGCTCTGGTTCCAAAGAATGCAATCTCCACATCTAGACTCTGTAAAATACTATACTTCAGCAATGAGAGAGCTAATATGAATTAAAACCATCCCTTATTTTCAATAAAGAAAATCCGCTGGATGGGCTCAGCACTAACAAAATCAATACTCCACATGGAATGAGATGATGTGACAAATACCACTCACCAGAAAAAACATCCACAGATTGACGAATCCAAATATTATTAAAAAGGAAAGAAAATGAAGAAGGAAAATTTTTAAAAAGTTAAATTATAGAAGACACAGTATGGTGAAATTTCTAGCTTATTTTGTATAGGTGTGACTTTATTAGGCCAACAAGAAGAAAAATCAACAAGGTAGCTGACATTTAAGCAAAGCTCTTATTTAAATTAAAAATGCATGTTCTTAGGCCATGGCCTCATCCTTTGTAAGCAAGTTATAAGTTGGTACAGTATCAGATGCACTGATGTGACAGTGTGTAAACTAAACATCTAACAGTGAAACCATTCATTCTTAAAAATAAGAGATATAAGCAAGATTATTAGGGTATTTTGGGGGGGGGGTTAAGAAAAAAGATCAATATAATATTTTGTGCATGACTCAAATACATGCCTACTGTTCACATAGAATGTGAACCCAAGAATGTTGATGCAATGGGAAAAGAATATGGCTGAAGGGAAGGAAAAAACAGGGACTTTACCATAATTATAAACTCTCCTTCTTACACAAGTACAAGAGACATATTCTCAGTGATTTTGCATGCATAATAGATGTGCTGTGTTTCTCAGCCACATTTTGTTCTAACAAAATATTCCCCATGAGCCTTGAGATACCATGCCAAAAGCGCAATATTCTGTGTCCGTGTAATGGATCTAGGGAGGGAGCCTTACTGCCGGCTGCCTATTCTCTGATTATGTGGACAAGTGCAACCTCCAGCACGGGAAGAGGTGGGAGACAGCAAAGCCAAAGAGGAGAGGGGAAAAAAATACACACACCAAAACCTTAAAAAAGCATTAGCTGGAGAGAAAGCGAGAAAAGGAAGGTTGCTGTCTTGTTGCTTTTTGCAGCCCTTTCATGGTTTAAATAACAATTATATACTGTACTGCTCTGTACAGCCAAAGATACATTTATAAAGGTACATTTACACGTACAAAGATACAGTTCTCTCTATCTATCTATCTATCTATCTATCTATCTATCTATCTATCTATATATATATATATATATTGGTAATAAAAGTGTTGCATAATTCCCCCCCTCCTTGCCTCCCATATATACTTAGACCAGGGAGTCTAGAAATTAAAGGGAGAAGAGAAAGATTATTAACCTCTGATTCAATGAACTGTTGCTTAAGTGAATCACAATACAGTATACTAATGCTGAATAAGGTATTATGTGAACTGCTTTGAACATTCAACAATGACAGTTAATTGGCCTCACATTTCTGGGAAAATTCGCATCTATTCACCTTCCCTCTACTAAAATTGCATATCCACAGGTGCAATAATGCACATTTCTGTGAATTTCCACAGATACTCTGGTAAAACCCACAAAGCTTTTTTCTGTGGAGATTTATGTTTTCAAGAGGGCCTTGTCAAAAGCCCAAAATTCTGCAAATCATATGTGGCCACACAGCATTCTATTCAGCTGGAATGAAGAGTATTTTAATCATGCAGACTAACTCTAAGAGGTTTGCATCTAGTAATTCACCTGAACAACAACTTGTAGGTTGTTTGAAGATCACACTATCCTTGCCAGAACATACAAAATGTTAATCAAGCATGCTTTAACGTACTTTTAAATCAGTTTTAACTACATAAAAACAATACCTTCCACATAACTGCAACAGAAATCACTCATTAAAAATAAAGAATTTCTTCATTAGTTCATTCATAGAATGAAGCTGTTAAGTTGCCTGTTTGTGTCAGACTGAGCTGTTCGTATACTAATAAAAAACATAATGGTAGCAGAAGTATTTCTTACCCTTCTTTGCCAATTTCACCAACTTTTAGTGCTTCACTCAAAGGCTCTTTCCCAAGTTTGGTCAAATTCATTTTGGTCTCAAGGGTCATTAGAAAAGACCCATTGTAGGAAATGTCCAAGTCAATCCAAATCCCTAGAATTGTTAAGAAAACATCACTTTTAAGTATTATTGACAACAGGACACACAACCCAGGAAATACTGTTTGCAGACATTTTCTTTTATATAACCAGATTTGATCTCTTCCTCATTTACAACAAATGTCTTGCAATACGGCAAGCAATGACTATCCTTACTAAACAAATGGTTTTTAAATTTACAAACACTAGCATAATGTGGATGCATGCCTAGAAGTTTTAGTGTTGTAACAGTACAGCTGGTGCTTGCCATGCTGGCCTTGGAACAAGACAAAATGATATTTTACTTGATTAATTTTGTTTGAAAATTGAGAGTGCCAGCTACACCCCTAAAAAAAGACTGTGATTCAATTAAGAGCAGCCAGCTTTGCTTTTTGTCACTTCAAGGAATTCTGAAGACTGATTTATTTATTTATTTTATGACAGATGCTCCTGCTCAAATTATTAAATCCACAGATGGTTAACTTGCTGCACTGGCAATTCAGGTCAGGTAACAAAGGGTGAATAATGTTATTGCACAATAATTTTATAAACAATAGCAAGAGGCTAACTGAACCTATATAAGGTATAGATTCAACTTTATGTTGTTGCCAGGTCTTCTCTACCAAGCAAGATATAGGAGGCAAAATGACTAAAATGGTGTAGTGGTGAAGATACATATTGCACTACCTGCTTCAGTGGCACAGTATTTATCGATTAGACTTTACACAGAGATGTTTTGCCAAAAATAATTGGCTATCACTGGTTTAATTACAACTGCCACATTTTTGACACTACTGCCTCTTCACACCCAGGTAGTTCACTAAAATTAGGTCCACCAGTATTGGCTAGGACCACATAGAGGCACCCAAACCAGCCACTTTTGTCCCAAACTGCAATTCCCTGTCAGGACCAGCCCATGACATTTTGCTGTCTGAGCTGAAGGACAAGATTTCCCCCTCTTTATGTACAGAGGCTGTCTGGATTAGCAGTTGAAAATTACATTAGTAATGGCAATGGGAGAGTGCCATTCAGTATGCTGGAGGCATCAAGCGAGTTTAGGGGCCCAAGGCAATTTGCATGGCAGAAGGGAGCAGCAGGAAAGATCAAGAATAGCTGGGAGGCTTCCACCACTGGCTCTCAGCATTAGCTGTCTCAGGCAGCTGCCTCACCCAGCTTAATGGGAGGGCTGGCCCTACTCCTTGTACTCTCATAAAGATTCCCTCTTGCTCCAGTATACAGTATACAGAGAAAGCCAATTGCATCAGCAGAGCTGCCCACACAGACATTTGGATCCAGGTCACAATGCTGAAATATCTTAAATCGCCTATCTTCCCCATTCATCTTAGACAGGTACAGAGTTCAAGATACTAGATGTACAGAACTGCCTGCAATTGTACTGTTTCTGTTTTCCTTTGTGCAACATTCCACAATTACAAAGGAGGAAGCTTTAGAAAACATCAGTGAGGCAGAGAGATAAACGGCCTCTTAGCAGATTCAAAACACCGTTCCTGTCTCCCTAATGAAAACAGGAAATGAAAAGAAATAGCATCTCAGGGCTTCTGCAGATTCACAATGCAGCTGGAGGAAATATGATGGCAACAGAATGCTTTTTAGAATATGTTCTTGAGATTTACAAGCTACGTTTACTGGGTATGTGAAAATACCTTCTTATTTATTTTTAAAACATTCTGTCTGTCTTTCTGCGCCTAACCTGCAGGCTCAACAAAGAAAATAAATTCTTTAATAAGAAGCAGCAGAAACAGAGGCTTAGACAGATTTTATTTTACCTGGCATCCATTTATTCTGTTTTAAACGAAGGGTCCAACACACTTGAACATTTTTCCGCAAATGCCAAGGTTTTGGAAAGAAAAATTTAATTAAGATTGGCCAAAACAACAGTGATATGTTCTCGTCAGATTAGTTGCTTAGTTGTGGTTATTGTTCTATCTTTTCATTTGTTAATGTTCCAATCTTAGTTAATAAAAACATTTTTAAAAAATGATCAGCAGCAAGAAACCATCATGCTGCAGCATTTTTCTGCTTGTCAGGACCAGCCTCTTTTTGGAAGAGCCAACAGCTTTGAAAACACAGTTCAGAAAAAAAGAAAACGCCTTTTCGTGTGTTGGAGCAAGCTCACCACCATCAAAGTTCTCAGACATTTAAGAGGGAGCAATAACAAAGTGGTCAAAAGGTTTAACATCCACTCAGGAGTCTTAATAGATAAAAGTAATCTCTTCAGTATGATACACTTGGAACCAGTTTTTAATTTTTTGATGCTATGCTTTTTTGAATGACTTCACATACATTACCAGCAGTGGGTACGTGAACACAGAGGACAATTACTGGCACCTGCCAACTCTGCATGGGTCAAAATGCACCACTATCATTTTGTGTGACTGGAAGTAACTCCCTGCCATATTCAGAATCATTTTAAGCATATCTAAAGAAATGTTTCAGGGATGCCTCTATGGAAACATAGAGTTTTGCTAGCAAAAACTGGTGCAAGAGAGTGAATTATGACTGAAAACATTGTAAGTGTCTGTGGAGTGGAGTGGCTAATTTTCTGTGTGGGTGGGTGCCAGGGATTTGCTGGCCTTGGTGGAGGTTTGCACAAAGATAACATACTGCCACTTGCATTACCTCCTGAATAATGTAAGATCTAGGTAAAAATCATCTAACCAATTCAAACTGGAGATTCCTCTGCAAAGTATAGGAGCAGCCCATTTCTACAGGAAAGAATAATTTGAACTTGTAATGGAATGCACTTAATCCTAACTACAACAGTATTTTCTCTGAGTGGAAAAACAGAACTTTTTTTGAGAAAAGCCCAATTTCCTCAAATAAACCACAGTGAGAAGATTCTACAGAATGGTACGAAACCAGCAAGAGTCTATATAGCATACATGCCATGATTTCATTCACCTGCTTTCAAATATTCTCTGGAAAGGAGGTAGGCTTTTATGAACAACCAGATCTGCTAATTACTAATAAAATGTAGTCATATGTAGGGTTGCCATTTCACACGTGGTGGGCATGACTTTTCCTGCCCCCTGGGGGCGTGCCCGGTCCCGTCCCGCCCCCGCCCCCACCCCCGGGTGGGCTGCCCAACTCCTGAGCTCCCAGGGCTGCTGCCTGCCTTCTATAGAGTGCGTGCCTGGTGCACTTGTCTGGAGCAGCAGCAGCAGGAGGACTGAAACCAGCAGGGGCGTGGGTCTGCTGCACTGCCCTGCCTCTATTGCCAGCCCTCTGCTTCTTATTTGGGCAAACATCCAAGCAGGGAGGAATTTGCATTCAGGCAAGCTGCTCCCATTTCTCTTCTTCTCTCCTCCTTCTCTTCTTCTTGTTATTCTGGTTTTTTTCTCCTCCTCCTCTTCCCCTCCTCTCCTCCCTCCCTTTTTCTTCCTTTCTTCCCCCTCCCATCTTCTTTTTCTCTTCTTCCTCTCTCTAAAGCCCCCTCCCTTCTTCTCAGGGTCCAGGGCTTCTCAAGGCTTTGCCCCATAGAAAAGAAAAAAGGCTTTGGATCTGTCCCATAATCCCTCCTAAATGAGACATACTGGGGAAAAAGAGGGGGCGAGGGGTTGGGGGGGGTTGGAGGGGGCAAGGAAAAGGAGGAGGGGGAATCCTAAGAAGGCTTGGAAGTGGGAAATGTAGTTTTCAATGGCACAAAGGACTGGCCTGTGATCTTGCAAATGCTATGCCTGCTTGGAAGTGGGAAATGTAGTTTTTCAAAGGCACAAAGGACTGCCTGTGATCTTGCAAATGCTGATCTGCTTGGAAGTGGAAATGTAGTTTGCAGTGGCACAAGGGACTGCCTGTGATCTTGCAAATGCTATGCCTGCTTGGAAGTGGGAAATGTTTTGTAGATTGGGGGGGGGGGTGTTTGGCCAGAAAGAGAGTAAATTCAGCCTTCTGTCTAGAAAATGCCAAAATGTCCCTCCATTTGGACAGGCCTAAGAAACATGCATTTATATTAAACATTTTAAAAATTATCAATTTTTTCATGTGTCCTCCATTTAAAAAAAAAAACAAACGTGTCCTACATTTGAAAACGTGCCCTACATTTGTCCACATTTGTCCCAGTTTGGAGGTCCTGCTTTATGGCAACCCTAGTCCATATGTTAATTTAACATTTTAGAATGGGCCCATTTTATACTCCAAAGTGGGCAGAGAACTCATTAGTTCCCAAATACTGTAGAGAACTTTCCTCTGATTTCAGTGGTGAAATGAAGGGAATAAAGAGAAGTTAGATTCACATGTAGCCTAAAACTGAACTCGCCACTTATGTAATCCATGAGTAGCAACACTCTATAATCAACAATTCTTTTTACAAACAAAAATCAAGGTTAACAAGTCATCAGATTATGTGCCGGGGGGGTGGGGGGGGGGGAGGAGAGAACATTTCTGAATCAGAATTTTCCACTGTTGGATAAATGTATCAGCTCAGGGATCAAAAGCAGGTGGCAGTACAGTATATCCAAGATTTTTTTATGTTCCCTTATAAAAAGAAAACAAACAATAACTGGCAAGAGACAGACAGTGGTTTTAAAAGAGCTGAGGTTAGGAAGATAGAGTTAGTGTTTTCCATGCAGTACAGATTAATTTCTTCTATCCCACTTCAACTACTCAGATTGCTTCACTGTGGCCTGTTACAGACAGCCAAAATAAAGCTGCTTCGAGTCACTTTGGAGGTATGGTATTCAATGATACATGCGTCCTAAGAGTCCAAAGGCCGCACCAAAGCCACGCTCCAGTCCGAAGGACGGGAGTGCAGCTTTGGTTGAAGCTTCCAGACTCTTAGGATTCATGCATCATTGAAATACCATACCTCCAAAGTGACCGAAGCAGCTTTATTTGGCTGTCTGTAACAGGCCTGTGTGTTTTTAATGATTTTATCATTTGAAAATAAAAAAAGAGCAAACCTAGATAAAATGTCAGCACAACACATGTATTATATGGATTTATATCCCATTTTTTCTTCCAAAATGGGATGCACATAAATTGGTGCACATTTGTGAACAAAGAATACAGCTGATACCATCTTGAACATGGCTATCTAGCAGTAAAGTGGGGACAGGATGGGTGGGTGGGTTTCTGATGCAGTCCAAAGCTATAGCATTTTGCATCCCAGGGTCACGATTAAGAAACTGATTGTTGAAGTCTCAGGCTTTAAAGTGCCACACAAGAGAATGTACACTGTGCCACAGGAGGCAATTTGAGTATGGTTAACTGGAAGCACTGCCTTTCCCATCTAACACTACAAACATATTTCCGTCTTGGTGACATAGAAATGCTGCCCATTTTAATTTTTTTGGCTCAATCAAACCATCTTCTGCTATAGAACCCAATCACACTTAGCACACAGTTTAGCTAATCACGGATATTGGTGGGAAATTCCTAACAGAGGAGGAGCCAGAAATGCAGGGTATGTATGACACTCTTTAAAACAGGGGTAAGCAACCTTTTTGAGCCGGGGGCCGGGTTGGTGTCCCTCAGGCACTGGGGGGCCGAGAGCCAGGGGGTGGAGCTTCAAACTTTCTGGAGGCGGGGCCACGTCAGGGGTGGAGCTTCACCCTCTGGGGCGGGGCCATGTGCCAGGGGCGGAGCTTCTACCCTCCGGGGGCCAGGCCTCCCCATCTTTGCTGGCCCCTGAACGGGGCCCCAGGCCCCGTCAGGACCAGCAAAAAAGCTGGTGGGGGGCCGCCAGCGCTGGAGGGCCCCTGGAGGGCCCCCAGCGACGGCAACCGGGCCTCCCAGAGGCCCCTGCTTGCCGTCGGAGCCCTCCGGGAGGGCCCCAGCAATGGCAAAGGGCCCCCAGGAGGCTCCCTGATGCCCTCGGAGACCTCCTGGAGGGCCCCAGGGACGGCAAAGGGCCCCCAGAGGCTCCTGCCGTCCTTGGAGCCCTCCTGGAGGGCACCCAGGGACGGCAAAGGGCCCAGAGGCCCCCTACCGCCCTCGGAGCCCTCCGGGAGGGCCCCAGGGATAGCAAAGGGCCCCCAGGAGGCCCATGCCGCCCTCGGAGACCTCCTGGAGGGCCCCAGGGCGGCAGCAGGCCCCCAGGAGGCCCCCTGCCGCCCTCGGAGCGCTCTTGGTGGGCCCAGGGACGGCAGCGGGTCCCAGAGGCCTCCTGCCGCCCTCGGAGCCCTCCTGCCAGGGCCCCAGGCATGGCAAAGGGTCCGCCAGGAGGCCCCCTGCCGCCCTCAGAGCCCTCCTGGTGGGCCCAGGGAGGTGCAGCGGGCCCCCCAGAGCCTCCGGCCGCTCTCGGAGCCCCGCCCGGAGGGCCCCAGGGGCGGCATCAGGCCCCAGGAGGCCCCTGCCGCCCTCAGAGCGCTTCTTTGTGGGCCCCAGGGATGGCAAGGGCCCCCAGGAGGCCCCTGCCGCCCTCGGAGCCCCTCCTGGAGGGCCCCAGGGACGGCAGCGGGGTCCCCAGGAGGCCCCCTGCCGCCCCCTCGGAGTGCTCCGGGAGGGCCCCAGGGCGGCAGCGGGCCCCCCAGGAGGCCCCCTGCGCCGCCCTCGGAGCGCTCCTGGAGGGCCCCAGGGGCGACAGCGGGCCCCCCAGAGGCCCCCTGCCGCCCTCGACCCTCCTGGAGGGCCCCAGGGACGGCAGCGGGTCCCCCAGAGGCCCCCTGCCGCCCTCGGAGCGCTCCTGGAGGGCCCCAGGAACGGCAGCGGGCCTCCTAAAGGCCTGCCGCCGCTGCCGCCTGCGGCTGCCCTTCGCGGCTTTTCGCCGCACTGGGCGCCGCCATTTTGGGCGGCAAAATGGCGGTGAAGTCTCGCGCGACATCCCCTGAGTTCGCCGAGATTTCGCCTCCATTTTGGGGGGAAAAATGGCGGCGCCCATAGCCCCAGAGACCGCTATGGGCGCCGCATTTTTGCCCAAAATGGTGGTGCCCAGAGCGGTGAAGAGCCGTTACGGGCGGCGGCGGCGGCGGCAAACACCCACCCGGGGGCCAGGCGACAGGCCTCCGCGGGCCGCATCCGGCCCGCGGCCGGAGGTTTGCCGACCCCTGCTTTAAATATCCTCCCTTCAAAAGGGGAAAGGTGTTCCCCATTTTTCCCCACCTCCCTCCCCCCAGTTCTGATGTAAAATAGCCTCTTTTCAATAAGCCAAGTGCATAAAAGTTCTCAAGTCAGAAACAGAAATTTTTCTAGAGTGTAAAATTTCAGAAAGGATACAAAACCAATGAAAATGAACCGCCATATATAAAGGAAATAAGGAAAAATCTAAATCTACCTAGCATTTACATATATAGGTGCCTCTCTGCAATTACAATACTATATAAATTGGAAATACATTAACATCACATCCATAGCCCAACAACGCCCCCCTTTAATATTAACTAGAAACAACATTATACATTAGGCAATGTCAGTTAGTTTCATTATTAAAGCATCTTCGGCATTAAAAATCTAAGATATTACCTTTATAATCAATGGCAGGTTTGTAGGCTTGAAGGATCTTCGGCACAGCAATTCCCATGTCCAGCTCGGTTAGTGTTAACTCATTCATGAAGTACGGCAACTAGAAAGTAAAAGGAGAAGGGAGAATGGAGCCTCTTTTTAAAACAGGAGTGGTGACAGGATAGCCATATACATATTCTGACCAACTCTTGCAAAAGTGGCATAAACAACAAGCTTTTAGTGAAACTTTGGGGATCAACGTTCAGGGCGGCAATCACCCCCACCACACTGGTTTGTACCAATACCACCCTAACAAAGGGGAGATCAAGTGAATGTCTCCCAACATAGGTAATGCAACATGTATTCTAGTAGCTAACAGCCGACTCTCCAATGAGACATGCCTGCAGTAGTATACACAATACGCAATGTAGGAACAGTAAGTAGAAATACAAATAAAATAAAACAGCACCAAACACAAGTCAACCTACTTGGCTAAAAAGGCAGTTCAAACCAATTGAGAGAAAGCAAGCCTAGGAAGGCTTTTCTATCAGACAGGCATGTCCATGGGAGAAATATTCTCTCTAGAACCTAGACCAGAGGCAGGCAAATTACATCCTTGTAGCCACATGAAGGCTCAGTTTTGTGCATTCCTCCAGCAACTCCAGAATGCCCCAGACTGCCCTTTATCGGGGCAAGAAAGCATGAACGGCATGCTCCCAGACTGGCAGTTTGCTTTTTACATTGATTGTAGGTTTCCACTGTACTGGTTTAACACTAAAAAAACAAAAACAAAACTTTCTTTTCGCAAAGTCGGACCATACATGCAGCCACATCCCTCTTTACTTTGGGTGCACATTTTTGGCAGTCTGCACACTCTCCTCTCAAAGGTTCCAAAGGGCATAAAACTGGATTTCAGACCCATCACATTCTTGCCTCTGGCCTAGACTATCTTACTAATGATTGTGTGTACGTCTGTCGGGCAGCCTTTTAAACTGAAGAGCAATATAAAAATGCTTTGAACAAAGAAGCTGATGAATAAATCACACAAAGTACTCCCAGAAATTGGACAGGAAGACTAAAGCAGAAATATAAGACCTCCTGAAGGCTGTTTTTAGACTTCTGAAAGGAACCCATGGCTGGGAAACACTCCCAGGTTTCTGTCCATGGTTAAACAAGCTACACAAGCTCCCTGTAGGTCAAAGCAAACAGGGCAGTTAACCTGACGCACAGGAGGCAAGTAAACATCCTACAGTGCACAAACTATTATTTATTTTTTTTTGGTAGGGCCAAACATGTGGGAAAGTGTTCATACCTTTATTTTGCTAAGCTTCATTTGTTGTACGTGTCGTGGAGACCAATGTCAGACCAGTACTTTTCCTCCCAAGAAATCCAAAAAGATTCTTCCTAGCAAAGGCATTTACCCATGCTTCCTGCTCCTCTTCTTCACAACAATGCATCTGGGCAACTGTTTAAAAACAGAAAACCAAGGATTTTCCACTTTTAGAGCAATTTTCACAAATCTTACAAAGGACAATTTCAGTCAATTTCATCTTTACTGTGACAAAGGAAACAACAACACAAGATTTCCAGACTAGCCAGAATCTATTTCACAAATGATAATAGCAAGTTATTAAAACGTGAAGAATTTTGAAGTACTTTAGTAGCATATTCCCCAATGAAATCATACATTATTTGAGGGACAGGACATTTTAGCAAAACTGTGAAATCCTAACAAACAGCAGAGAAAGAAAGATTCTGCAATAACTACAGTTATTGGACAGCCAGAGGAAATACTGATACATTACGAAGAACCCCTGCTGAACTTGTTAGGGACAACCCACCTGTACTTTTAATAATGAGACTGGAAATCCTTCTGACAAACGTACTCTACTGCAACCAGTTTTCCAGTACCTCCACCTGTGGCTGTGCTGGGAAGCTGAGACTGTGAAAGGGGATTGGGTCAATGTACTGTTCAGCCCCAGTGCTGTGTTTCTACTTAAAAACTGGTAAAGGTAGTATTGAAAAAAGTTCATTCATGTCACCTTTTGGGCTGTGGAAAACATAAAACCTCCTTTACATATGCATCCCTTTATATTTGCTACCCTTAAGTGAAGGAAATGACAAATAATGACCCTGTTTCGCTTATGTCCTTACTATGTGATAGAGAGGGGATGGGTACTAAGGAGGAAAATGCCTGAAAATTCTTTTGGAACAAGCCCTTCCTTGTAACAACTCTTCACCACCCCCTTTTTCATGGTAGAGTCTGGGAAGATAACTCTCAGACATGTACATGTCTAGTACTGATGGGATAAGTTTCAAGGTTTTTTCAAGATGAAATGTGGACAAGTTTCTTGGGACAACAGCATTAGCATTTCATAACCCCGCTTATCAGTTGCGCTTAAACACTCCCTAAGTCAGTTTTACAATGGTGTAAGCTAATTGCCCGCAAAAGTTGGGTACTTATTTAGCGACCTTGGAAGGATGCCAAGGCTGAATCAACCCTGGAGCCCCAGACTGGGACTGAACTCACAACCTTGTGTCTGGCAGTACCAGCATTTAACCACTGTACCACCAGGGCTCCTGCCACCAAGACACATGAGAGGCCCAACCACTTGTCTGCTAGACTTATCAAGGCTAATTAGAGCTGCCAGAGAGGACTGGCCATTTAGCTGGTGGAGGAATGTAAACCTTCTTTGTACTCTTTCTTGTGGAAGACTGATCTGGGCCAGTGGTTCATGACTTAGGCCCGTTACAGATGGGCACCCTAGTATGGTTCTCAGCATGTACTAGGGTTAGAAAAGGGGTGTCCTTCCGGACGCCCCTAACCCTAGTACGCACCGAGCACGTACAAAATGGCAGTGCCTGTTCTACACGGCACTGCCATTTTGACGTTGTGGATGCCAACGTCTGCATGTTGCACAGTGGAAATGATGCCGCAAGTGCACAATTGGTGACTTGTGCGCATTTTCGCGCCAAAAGAAGAAGCTGCATTTTGCAGTTTCTTTTTTGTTGCGTGGAGGTGTCGTGCGTTTTGGCCGCTGGGCTCCTCCGCGTAGCAAATGACAGCGCGGCAGACCACCCTTTTTTGGGTGGTCTGTAAAGGGCCTTAGTTGCCTCTTGAAAAGTGTTCAGAATCTGAAGCTAGGTAAAATGCAGTGGCCAGACTGGTATCAGGTGTGCATTTTAGAGACTACATAACACTGGCGGAGTGGCTTCCAATAAGTTTCTGAGCTCAATTCAAGGTGCTGATGTTGATCTAGAGAGCCCTAAATGAACTGGGGCCAAGATATCCAAATATTCTACCTTCCATATTAGCCTGCCAGAAATTTTAGATCTTCAGAAGGAGGCCCCATTGTTAGGTTGGTGGGTACATGTAACAGAGCTTTCTCTGTAGCAGCACTCAATTGTGGAACTCCTTCCCAAGGAAGTTGGGCAGGCTACATGTCTTTTAAGCTTCCAGTGGGCAGCCAAAGCAGTGTTGTTCTGCAAGGCATTCCATGTTTGAAATTTTAACAGTTTCAAAACTAGATTCTAAGTGTTTTTAGAAGGCTTTTAGGAGTTTTAAAAAAAATTCTTTAATGTGTTTAAAATGTTTTTAATCTTTGTATGTTTAAACTGGTTTTATTTGTTCATAATCTCAGGAGCCTTGGTGGACTAGAAGGCAATACAGAAATACTTAAAATAATCATAATCATTATAAATCCCAGATTCTCATTAATTTACTCTTGTTAATCTTTTTAGATCGGAGCTCCTATTGTTTCATTCTTTCTTCACTAGAAAGGAAAGTTTTATGATGCATTTCTCACATTCTTTTGTGGTTTTATTATGGCATTTTTTAATATTGTGTATGAATGCATTTTACCCTGTAAGGGTAAAATCTGTTAATGGGTGGCAGTATAAATTTAAACTATTACATAGAATAAACAGATAGCTGCTGCTGAGGAGGCATATATGGAAATCAATAAATGGCAGTGTCAGTGTAGACAGAAAACACTGACCATACAGACAGAATTTTGCAAAAGCTTATGGAAAAACACACCATTGTCAACAAGGGGTAACCCTAACATTTCAAGGAAGAACACTGTAACTATTACTCACCTTCTTCACGACTGAAGGGCTGCTCTCGGCACTTGAACAGGACTAGCTACGGGGCTTGTATGTTCTTGGGAATACACTTAGCCATATAACATATAATCCAGCAACATTTTTTGTCTTGTGCTAGCTGCCAGTTCCTTCTGCTTTGGCGGGGAAAGGATTTCTTCTACACTTCCTTTGCTGCTACTACGTGTGTGTAAGAACTCCAGACTGGCTATGGATCTACTGTGTGCTGGCAAGAACTAAATGCAATGGGGATGGGGAGAGAAAAAGTGCAGCAATTAATAAGTAATTAAATACAAAACTGAATGAACCTGAAAGTCAGAATTTAAGATGCTAATACTTCACTGAAATGCAATGACCATAAGGCTTTTTGTACAGCAAGACAATGAGCAAGTATTGGTTTTATCCACTCACAGTTGAAAGGGATACAACATATTCCAAACTATCTATTCAAGACTACTGTTACAGTGGTACCTCGGGATACGAAATACCCAGGTACGAAATTTCGGGATACGAAAAAATCCCATAGGGAATTATTGTTTCCGGGTTACGAAGTTTTTTCGGGTTACGAAAAAACTTTGGTGCTTTCGGCGCTATTTTACACGGAATCGCGGCTTTTTCCCCATTAGCGCCTATGGCATTTCGGCTTACGAAGGCTTTCGGGTTACGAAAGCGGCCGCGGAACGAATTACTTTCGTAACCGAGGCACCACTGTAATTAGAAGTTGATTTTAAGTCAGCCAAATATACCACTGGAGACATCATTTGGACATACATTGTATCCAACCACCATCTTGAGGGGGAGAGAGGCCAGGCCGGAAGACAAAAGACCCTCCTCCATCACCATCTTGAGGGGAGAAGAGGCCAGGCCTGGAAGACAAAGAGCCCTCCTCCTGACCACCATCTTGAGGGGGAGAGAGGCCTGGCCGGAAGACAAAGAGCCCTCCCCTGACCACATCTTGAGGGGGAGAGAGGCCAGGCCTGGAGACAAAGAGCCCTCCTCCTGACCACCATCTTGAGGGGGAGAGAGGCCAGGCCTGGAAGACAAAGAGCCCTCCTCCTGACCACCATCTTGAGGGGGAGAGAGGCCAGGCCTGGAAGACAAAGAGCCCTCCTCCTGACCACCATCTTGAGGGGGAGAGAGGCCTGGCCTGGAAGACAAAGCGCCCTCCTCCAACCACCATCTCGAGGGGGGAGAGGCCTGGCCTGGAAGACAAACGCCCTCCTCAACCACCATCTCGAGGGGGAGAGAGGCCTGGCCTGGAAGACAAAGCGCCCTCCTCCAACACCATCTCGAGGGGGAGAGAGGCCTGGCCTGGAAGACAAAGCGCCCTCCCCAACCACCATCCGAGGGGGAGAGAGGCCTGGCCTGGAAGACAAAGCGCCCTCCTCCACCCACCATCTCGAGGGGAGGAGAGGCCTGGCCGGGAAGCAAAGCGCCCTCCTCCAACCACCATCTCGAGGGGAGAGAGGCCTGGCTGGAAGACAAAGCGCCCTCCTCCAACCACCATCTCGAGGGGGAGAGAGAGCCTGGCCTGGAAGACAAAGCGCCCTCCTCCAACCACACATCTCGAGGGGGAGAGAGGCCGGCCTGGAAGACAAAGCGCCCTCCTCCAACACCCATCTCGAGGGGGAGAGAGGCCTGGCCTGGAAGACAAAGCGCCCTCCTCCAACCACCATCTCGGAGGGGAGAGAGCCTGGCCTGGAAGACAAAGCGCCCTCCTCCAACCACATCTCGAGGGGAGAGAGGCCTGGCCTGGAAGACAAAGCGCCCTCCTCCAACCACCATCTCGAGGGGAGAGAGGCCTGGCCTGGAAGACAAAGCGCCCTTCTCCAACCACCATCTCGAGGGGGAGAGAGGCCTGGCCTGGAAGACAAAGCGCCTCCTCCCAACCACCATCTCGAGGGGGAGAAGAGGCCTGGCCGGAAGACAAAGCGCCCTCCTCCAACCACCATCTCGAGGGGAGAGAGGCCTGGCCTGGAAGACAAAGCGCCCTCCCAACCACCATCTCGAGGGGGAGAGAGCCTGGCCTGGAAGACAAAGAGCCCTCTCCAACCACCACTTGAGGGGGAGAGAGGCCTTGCAATTTTTTTGTTTTTGTATGATCATTGCGGAATACTGGTCTATAAATAAAAATATTATATTATTATTATTATTATTATTATTATTATTATTATGTCTGCTATACATGTACTTTAATCATTAATTAAACAGATATGCATTTTCACAATACGGTGCCTAAGGCAAATGGGAATAAAACTGGCTCCTAGTATTAAATAAATTAATACATTAAGAATTAAAAAGCATCTATTCCTTAATTAGAAAAATATATTCTGGCAACTGTAAGAATCAACTATGACTTGGAAAGGTAAGGAACCACAAAGAAGCACAGAGCACACAAAACCCGAGTAAGAAGGCAGCCAAAACTGCAACATGGTTGTCCAAGCCCAATGAATCCAGTATATGAAAGCAAGGAAATCAGAGCTCCTTTGTGATCTAAGCAGCTCCATATGCTCACAAATCATGGAGAAAAACCTATACACATTCTTCCACTAAGACTCTATGATTTCTGAATCCTTTTACTCTGTTCCAGTACAAGTTCATAACACATCAAGATGAGTTAAGCTATGACCAAAGTGAGTGAGGAGCCAAAGCTACACGCCACTGCATTTAGGGTAAGAAGCAGTGCTTGAAAAAATTATTTTTGGACCACAGTTCTCAGAATTCCTGAAGCAGTATGTCTGGAGAAAACTGGGAGCTGCAGTCCAAAATTTAGGTGTTCCAAGCTCTGAGAAGAAAAATCTCAGATCTACATTACAAACAAATTAATAAATTAATTTCAACTTTGCAAAAGAAATTCTGAATGAAATAATTCCTAAATTAGGGGTAAACAGGGTATGGCCTTCCAGCTGTAACACTATAACTTTCATGATTTAGGCTAAGATGCCAGCAATAATGGCTAGGGCTGATAAGAGTTGCATTCCAACAGCACCTGCAGGGCCACAAGTTGTCCACTTCTGAATCATGATGTGAAGGATTACTTCCGTAAATTATGCAAACATGGGAAAAGTGTAAATGGGAAGCCCCTGCTTATCTGACGGGTTAGGGACTGGAGAACTGTCAAAAAATGTAATTTGTTGAAAAGCAGAACTCAGTTCTCTTTTAGCTTGCAAATACAAGACTGAACATTAGATGACACCAAGTTGACTGAGAAGGGGACAAAACAACATGCCAAGTAGTGGTTGAAAGAACAGACCAGGGTTCAAAAGTGCAATACATGGCTATAATTTAGATCTGTCAAAACAGTGGAATTTCCAAAACCAAGCCACTGAAAAAAGGAGGATGCCTGGCCAGTGGGGTCCCACAGGGCGCTGTCCTGGGGCCAGTGTTATTCAACATCTTTATCAATGACTTGGATGACAGAATTGGGAGCATACTTATCAAATTTGCAGATGACACCAAATTAGGAGGAATAGCTAATACTCCAGAGGACAGGATCAACATTCAAAATGACCTGAATAGACTAGAAAGCTGGACCAAAGCTAACAAAATGAAATTCAACATGGAGAAATGTAAGGTACTGCACTTAGGACAGAAAAATGAAATGCACAGATATAGGAGGGGGGATACGTGGCTGAGCGAGACTACGTGTGAAAGGGATCCAGGAGTCCAAGTAGACAAGTTGATCATGAGTCAACAGTGTGATGCGGCAGCTAACAAGGCCAATGTGATTCTAGGCTGCATCAAGAGAAGTATAGTGTCTAGATAAGAGAAGTAATAGTGCCACTGTATTCTGCTTTGATCAGGCCTCATCTGGAATATTGGGTCCAGTTCTGGGCACCACAATTCAAAAAGGACATTGAGAAACTGGAGCGTGTCCAAAGGAGGGCGACTAAAACGGTGAAGGGTCTGGAAACCATGTCCTATGAGGAACGACTCAGGGAGCTGGGGATGTTTAGCCTGGAGAAAAGAAGGTTAAGAGGTGATATGATAGCCTGGTTTAAATATTTGAAGGGATGTCATATTCAGGAGGAAGCAAGCTTGTTTTCTGCTGCTCCTGAGAACAGGACCTGGAACAATGGATGCAAGCTACAGGAAAGAAGATTCCACCTCAACATTAGGAAGAACTTCCTGACAGTAAGGGCTGTTCGACAGTGGAACACACTCCCTCGGAGTGTATTGGAGTCTCCCTCCTTGGAGGTCTTTAAGCAGAGGCTGGATGGCCATCTGTCGGGGATGCTTTGATTGAGATTTCCTGCATGGCAGGAGGTTGGACTGGATGGACCTTGTGGTCTCTTCCAACTCTACGATTCCATGATTTATATTAATATTAATATTTTACATATCATCTAAGCATTTTGCCCCAGAGGTAATGGGAAAAATATTTTTAAACTATGGCAGGGAATATAGTAAACTATAGGAAAAGACAGGGAACCATCTTTAGTAAAATATACAATTGAAGTGTTACTAATACTCTTGTAACTAAATGCTTAACATAAATTGACTCCATATCCATCAAGATAATATTGCATTATTACCATACTTGAAGCTCTGCTGGAAGGTTCATTTATGGCCCAGTTTCTAGATTCTACAACTGTATTATTCTATAGAGCCAGACCTAATCTAAGTACTATGGCAAGCTACAACCTTTCAAAACATTTTGTTCCATAAACCTTTTAAACAGGGAGGAAAGATTTGTAATAGGAGAGGAAGGATGAGATAAAAGGATTTATTAAAAATTAATGGCTGCTTGCTACATGTCGATTTTAAAATCACTAAACACTGGTTGTTAGTCTAATGTAACTTTTAGAACATTGATTCATGTCATATGCATGCATTGGGCTTCTCTGTTTTCTAACTATTTCTCTGAAGGTAGAGGGGCATGTCTCTGATCATTCTGAAACATCAATGCCACATTTCACAAGATCCATAGGACACACACACACACACACACACACCTGAGAGAAGCAAGTATAACTCTTAAAACAGTTCAAAACATTTTCCAAGCCCACTGACAAAAAAACCCTTTTAAAAAATAGAATCTGGGGATGCAGAGAAAAGAATGAATTTTCTGTGCACTACAAACATGTATACAGTATTCTAAAGATGAAACATGACTTCATATTTTACCTTCGAGAAATTTGTAAACTCCAATGTGAACTGATACACTAAGCTCAATTTCTTCTCAATGAAGGAAACCATGTATGACAGATTATAAAAAATGTGTATTCTTAAAAATGGTTATAAAATACAGAAATACTCCAGGATGAGTTAAATTGCCCTAAGATGTTAGTCCAGACATGTTCTATTTAACACACTGAATATTCAATATTCCTTCTGGAGTATAAAACTCCAATGAATCTTTAATAAGCTGATATTTTGAGTTTGCTGGGGGGGAAAATCCTACCTGGTTTGTTTCCACACACAGATATTGGCTTTTTTCCATAAAATTTCAATTTGGAAGCCAAAAGGAATCTCCTAAACCACTCCTCCTTCTCCCTACCAGTCCTTCCAAAGAGATAAAGAACTTGGTCCTTCTGAGTAATGGACCTTGCCCCATCCTGAGAGAGTTTCTTGGATTCTTCACTGGTTAGCTCCACTTTTTCAACAGGCGGTTTCTCTTCTGAGGTCTCTTTATCAGACTGGGCTTTAGCCATGAAATCATCTTGTCTCGCAAGTTCAAGGCATATAGGATACTTTTTATTCCAAATTCGTTTCCGAGCCAAAGTTTTGGGGACAAGGTAAATCTGGAAGATAAGTTATGAGACAGTTTCAGAATTTATCTCACTAGAAAGGAGTATGCATTGATCAAATATATAATCTATTGCAAACACAGTATCTATAGTGGGCCCTCAGTATCTGCTGAAGTTTGATTCCAGACCCCCCTGTGGTTATCCATGGATGCTTAAGTCCCATTATATACAACTGCATAGTAATATGGCATCCCTTATATGAAAAGGTTTGCTTTTTGGATCCCCCCCCTGAATATTTTTGAGCTGTGGCTGGTTAAATACATGGCTGCAGAATCACTGAATATGGAGGACTAACTATAATAGGCAAAGCCACTCTCAGCCATAACGTTTTGGAAGAGGCATGGCTTTTTCTGAGATCTTTCTTCAGAGAAAGCTCAGCCTTTCCTCCTGAATGTTCTGAAAATTTGGGAAGAACAGGCACAGAAGAGCTAATATGGCCCCTCTGCCACCCTCAGATTGAGCATCCTGCTGCTGTTACTTTCTTTCCCTTGCAATGATGTAAACTGGGAAAGAAGAAGAAAGGAAGGTTGCAAACAGGACATGCTGAAGGTTGTCAGTTTGTCAGTGAAGTTGCATTTCAGGAGACAGGAGCTGGTTTATCTTGCAACAGTGTGAATTCTTCCCTCCCAGGAAACGTAACTCCCTAGTCCCTACTATGTTGGCCAGGGGATTCTGGGAGTTAGTCCAAAAAAAAATTTCCAGTTCCATCTGACCCTTAATATCTGAAATTTGGCACTCTCCCTAATTACAAACAGTGAAAACAAAGTCTCACTGTAATGTTAAGGGTCCTCAGTTCATTTTTAACAACCCACTTCAAACTTTCCAAAATAACTTAAGCATCCATCTCATTGAGCAAGAGCTGGCTAGAACTGGCTCCTGTGCACCTGAACCTGAGAAGTCAAACAGACTGAAACCTGTACTGTTTTCTGTTGCTACACAATAAACACAGCAGTCCCTAAAGTTGCATGCTCTCGGAATACTTGAAGCCCAAACCAAGCTGCAGAAAACTTAATCATTTTATTTGGACAGTTCTAGTCTTCTTTGATAATGGGTCATGTGGCTCCTTAGAGAACAACACTTTTATTCTGATATAAGCTTTTATCAGAAAGCGCTCTCCATTAGATTCAAAGAGTGATACTTGTATAATTATTTTCAGGAAATCCAAACAACCAAGCATAATTTTTTGTCAAATCCAGTTGTTCAAAGAAATAAAACTGTTTGGTTTTATAGTTTTGATGTCCAATAAGAAAGAAAAGAAAAGAAATAAGATCACTCTATCAGCTGTATAGTAAGAGCAGCAACATTTGGCTCTTTTGTTCATCGAGATCTTCACAAGAATTTTGTAACTAAGGAAATGTGCCTGAATTAGCTTTCCTCCCCTCCCAGTCAATCCCTTTTCCTTTTGTGTCATGTATTGGATTATTAAGGCCAGAGGTAGGGACTATATTATTACTGATCTTTGTAAACCACTCTGGGAACATTCTTTGGCTGAAGAACAGAGCAAAGATCCTCCAGAGGAGCACAGTAACTTCATCCCTAAATGAAATTGTGATTAGGAACAGGAGACTAATGTCACATATGGGAACAGTACATGTGGGTAATCTATTCTTGATTAATTATATTCTTTTAATTAACTCAGAACTCATAGTTCAATGACTGAAGCATACAACCCTAATGCTCTGAAGTATTTTTGTTCTTAATTTTTTAAAGCCCATTCCATTTGGGTAAACAAATTGCCAGGGGTGGACAGAGTGAGGCTCATGGACTGCACCCATCCCACTTTTGAGGTCCCCAAAGGCCCTTCAGTGGCCTACATTAGAGTTTTTGAAAGTAATTTTACTAAAAAATCCAGTTTACCTCCTGGTCTAATAAAATCTCCCACTGACCTGAAAGAGCTGGAGGGGAGGGGGGATATGATGACTGGCCTCTAAATGCTCCAGAGGAATATGTGCAAGGTGTTTTTAGTTATAAAAAACCCTCCCTAAAATGTTTTTAAAATCTTAAGATGAGAAGGCTGCCCTGAGGTGTCACAGGAAGGAAATGTAACCCCACATTTTTGGAAAGCAGTCCCATTCCTGTTCAAAACTTTGAGACCAAAAAATGTTAACAGGACTGATGAGAAATAAATGGCTATGAAAATATAGTGAGAATAGTATACATTTTAGTCCTCTGTACATGTGTGTGATAAGAGGGGAGAGAAAGCAGCATTCTAAAAAAAAAATTAAAAAAAATAGGACAGAGGTAGATATTGTGACAAACACGTAGAATTTTCTACTTGGCCACAGTCCATGTCATTCAAAATAGCCTGTTCTGCTGTCAGATGAAAAATCTGCAATTGACACACAAAAAACCCCAAACCATATTTAATTGTCAAAGGGAATCACCAATTGAGTATAAATAGAACTCACCTTGCTGTCTGTAAGGTCGTAAATTTTCTGGCTAATGTAGGTGACTTCAGGCTTGGCTTCATTGTAAATAGCCCTTCTAGAAATATTTTTGTTAGGTTTTGAAAGTCTCAGGGTGCTTCCTTCAAGCCTCACAAAGACCGAGTGAGTCAATGTAGCATGGTAGGTTTCTGGGTCATAGTTATGGATCTCATTCATCCAGCCCTAAAAAAAACACAGACATTTCATTAAAAGACAATTCTCTATTAATAATGATTACTATGACAAATTAAAAATAATAGCCACCAAAAGCCTAAATGAAAACAATTACTAAGTATCATCAGCCCCAAGATGTGAAATTGGAAAAGTTTGAAGCAGGGTAAAAGTTAAGTAGGCACTAGTATCCCAAATAATCCCAAAGGAACTAATTTAGAAGTACACTAATTTAAGACTAATTTAAGTGTGGCCTAGAAGACATATGCAGCCCTGTTCACAAGCCCTTTTTGTGGTCCATACTGTTACCAAGTTTGGTTTTATATAAATTTTGGGTGCCAAGCGATCAAAAATCATGACCCCTGACTGACCCCATCGCAAGCCGCCATTACCCTAAGAGCGAGTCGACCACGTACCCAGCAAGCTTGCTAGGCTTGGTCACAGGAAAAAAAGGTACATTTTAAACCTTGAGCAAGCAGTTTGGGGAGTTGCCCTACAAGTTTTGCAGGCTGCCCAAAGAGGAGAGGACAATTGAGGTAGCCTCCTTCTCAATGAGCGAGTGATTGTCTTAACAGCTCTGCCATCTAGATATCTGTCTTCCCCTGAAAGGTGCCAGACCCCTTCTTTGTGTATACATTGTGTAGGTTTCAGCTTAGGAAGGAAGGGAGAGGAAAATAGCGGATGTGAACAACTGGCTTCGCAGATGGTGCCGCCAAGAACGATTTGGATTCTTTGATCATGGGCTGCGGTTCCATGAGGAGGGACTTCTTGCAACGGACGGGTTGCATCTCACACCAGTTGGAAGAAATGTTTTTGCCAACAGTCTCA
Source organism: Sceloporus undulatus (assembly GCF_019175285.1). Lineage (NCBI taxonomy): Eukaryota > Metazoa > Chordata > Lepidosauria > Squamata > Phrynosomatidae > Sceloporus > Sceloporus undulatus. Next base: position 157,799,646 of record NC_056523.1, on the reverse strand, counting down.
AGAACTTGATCAGGAGGGCTTTAAATTGAGTTCCGTGGGGAAGGGAGACAATATTAAGGAAGGGGAAGGCGAAAGGGCTGGAGAAAATAGTCAAACAGCATGAGGAAACAAGAAAAAAAAGTGCAAGGACCCAACAGTGGGAGGCAAATAAACTTGCACAGCAACAAGTAATGGGACCCATGGTCTGCGATGCCTCTACCATAATGCACAGAGCTGGGAAATAAGCAGATGAACTTGAACTCCTAGTACAGCAAAGCAAAATGATATGATAGGCATCACTGAAACCTGTGGGATGAGTCTCATGATTGGAATGTGGAAATAGAGGGTATAACCTTTTTAAGCAAATAGGCCAAACAGGAAAGGGGAGGAATAGCACTATATGTCAGGGCATTTACACCAGTGAGAGATCCAGGACATCAATCATGGAAGCCAGGTGGAGAGCATCTGGATAAAAATTAAAGGGGAGGGAAACAACAAGGATGTTTGGTGGGAGTCTACTACAGACTCCCAAGTCCGACTGAGGAATTGGATGATATCTTTCTAGAACGATGATCACACAGTCAGAAAAGAGAGATGTAGTAGTGTGGGGTGACTTCAACTATCCTGATATTTGTTGGAATTCAAAACTCAGCCAAATCCTCAAGGTCTAGCAAATTCCTCACTTGCCTGGAAGACTATTTCATGGTCCAAAAGGTAGAGAAGCAACAAGGGGGTCGGCTATTTTGGATCTGATCCTACCAAACAAGGATGACTTGGTTAATGGGTGCAAGTGGTGGGATCGTTAGGTGGAAGTGACCATGTTCTCTGGAGTTTGTAATACAGTGGAAGGAGAAGCCAGTAGTCAAACATGCATTCTAGACTTTGGAGAGCGGATTTCAGTAAACTTAGAGAAGTATTGAGGGTGATCCCTGGTCAGAAATACTAAAAGGGAAGGAGTTCAGGACGGATGGAGTTTCTCAAAGAGAGATACTGAAGCACAATTTCAAAGTTCCAGTGAGAAAGAAAATGGGAGGTGTTCAGGAAACCAGGATGGATGACTAAGGAACTTTCAACCGAGATAAGTTTGAAACGGAACATTATAAGAAATGGAAAAAGGGGGTAATCACAAAAAAGGAATTCAGAAAATAGCAGCATGTGTAGGAGTAAAGTCAGAAAAGCTAAGCGCAGAATTAACTCAGGCTTGCTAGAGAGGTTAAAGACAACAAAAAGGGCTTTTTTGGATAGTCCGCAGCAAAAGGAAGAAGGAGGAAACGGTAGGGCCACTGTTGGAAAGATGGCAAATGCTAACAGAAGACAGAGAAAGGCAGATTACTCAACACTTTCTTTGCCTCAGTCTTCTCAGAAAAGCAAGGGTGCTCAACCTGAGGATAATGGGCAGAGGACAGAATAGGGAATTTCAGCACAGATAAGTAAAGAGTAGTAGAGGATACCTTGTTAATCTAAATGAATTTAAGTCTCCAGGACCAGATGAACTACATCAAGGGTAATAAAAGAACTGGCAATTGTAATATCGGAGCCATTGGAAATCATATTTGAAAAACTCCTGGAAAACGGAGAATCCCAAGCAGACTG